>NC_091638.1:32719515-33022546 GCF_027580195.1 Bos mutus | reverse complement strand
CATGTGAGGTTTACTTTAGAGCTTCAAGGTGTGGAGTGGAGGATGGACGGATGAGTTATCCAGAAGTGGAGCCAGGTTCACTGGACAGAAACTGGCCAAAGAAGGGGGAAGAAAAGAAAATCACTATCCTTTTAATGCCATTAATCCTTGTCAGTTTCTGAGCCATTTCCCTTCCAAGCTTCTTCTCTGATAGGTGGATGGAAGTGTATTATTTCTATTTATTTAACCAACACTTTCATACAGTGTACTATGTACCAGACACTATTCTCAGTGCGCTTAGAGGCATATATTTAAACTGGGGAAACTTGAAACATTATTTGTTTTTACTTTTTCTTTAATTGGAGGATAATTACTGTGCAATATTGTGATAGCTTCTGCCACATACAAACATGAATCAGCCATAGGTATACATATGTCCCCTCCTTCTAAAACCTCCCACCCCCTCCCGCCCCCTAGGTTGTGACAGAGCACAGGCTTTGGGCTCCCTGTGTTATACAGCAAATTCCCATGGGCTATGTATTTTACATATGGTAATATATACATTTCAGTGCTACTCTCTCAAATCATCTCACCTTCTTATTCCTTTCCACACTTCTGAATTTGCAATCAGGTTGTATACGCTCTTTTCCAAAAAGGTGACATAACATACTGGCAGAATTGTAAAATCTAATATGCCTGGCTTCTCACTCACCTGAATAATTTATGTATACACCATTAAAAGAGTTATGACAATCCTTACGAGAAAAATTCATTGCTTTGGGATTGCTACAGAGGATAGATTAACGTTATCTGCTTAAATACGTATCTGTTTTTCTTATTAAATATGTTTTTAAGAAAAGTTGACAGCAGGGTAAATAAATACATATTTGTCCCAGTGCAGGGTCTTCCCAGGATAAAAGGGATAAAATACAAAACCTCATTTGCAATAAAAGTTCTACTTTGATTGGCTGAAGCTAACTGAAAGCTGATAGAGAGACAGAAGGCGTCCGATTAGGGTGAGTTTCTTGATGCTCTTATTTCCCTTGCATCCTTTTGGTTTTGTTTAAATCCTTTCCCCGCTTCCTCCTCCAGCCCAGCACAGGAAAATACACCCTCAGAGGGGAGCACCACACTCCAGTGATCTTAGCAAGTGTTGCTTTGATTTGAGCAGGGTTTTCTCTACAGTATTCTCATCCTCCCCCTCCATGGGACCAGAACACAGCAAACAGAAGGCTGAAAACAAGACTTCATGAAATGAAAGCAGAGAACGAGGCCGTGGCGCGCCACTTGCCTTTGGGAAACAAGCTCACTACGCCTAGTTGTGCTTCCCATCTAAACTCTCAACTTTCTTCCCCAGTCCTGGACCCAACATCACTCTCTGTCCAAACGAGATACCTGAGACTATGGACATTAAGCCTATGGTAGCCATGGGACCATCAGCTGGACAAAAGTCATAATTTCGTTGTGCAGACAAGTATCCCCTGGGCTCCTGCTATGCTCCAGGCCTCTGCTGGGGTTGAGCAGACAGTAGTAAAGAAGAGAGATGCTTCTGGCCTCAGCAAGTAGAGATAACGAATGGCAGTATCTGACGATTCTCCCAAGGCGGAAACAGATTTCTTCCCTGAAGGTAACCAAGGAGAGAGCGCTGGACTTGGAGTCAGAATTACTGAACTGGAATGCCAACTTCCAGACTTGGGGAATTCAACTCAGTAATTCAACCTCATTTTTCTGAATACACAGCTAGTCTGTTATCTATCACACAAGATGGTTCTGAAGTTTCAATTAAAGTGCTTAATGGTATCATGAGCTACTTCAAACACCATAGATGTTGAATAAATGACTTTGGGTTTTTGTTTACATATTTATTCAATAACTATTTGTTGAACACTTGCTCTGTGCCAGACACATGGAAACATAACAGTGACCAAGACAGGACAAACGACCTCTCAGATTCTGGTGATGAAAGAAACACAAAGCAACAGACATGGAATTTAAAATAGGGAGCACCCAAGAACCTAACATGTCAGTGTGACATTGAAGTAGAGGAGAGAAGAACACTTGCAGATTATCTGAGGGCAAGAGGCCCTGACACCTGGTGCTGTGTGAGAGAAGGGTAGATTCATAGGCAGTGATGCCGAAAGATAATGCAGACTGAGTGGGCAGCTTCCCCAGCACCTCGTGGGTCATGGTGGGGGCTTGGGCTTTAGTTACAATATGACTCAGAGCCCCTGGGAAGTGTGAACTTGGAGTGACCTGCTATGACAAACCTCTGTAAAGGATCTACTGTGATGAGCGCAGACTGAAGAGGAACAGGCTGGGAGCAGGGACGCAGCTCCTGTCACCACAGTCCAGGGAGAGGTGGCGATGGCTTGGAGCAGGTGGCGGTAGTGGTGACATAAGGAAAGGTGGGGTTCTGGATACAGTTAGAAGGTAGAGGCGATGGGATGTGCTGAGGGGTTACACGTACGGTGTGAGCAGAAGAGAGGACTCAAAGCAGACGCTGAGGCTGCTGCCATGAACGAGAAGGGTAGGGATGATCCTCCAAGAAATGAGGGCAAACCAGGAGTTTACTTGGTTTTAGGTGCTGGTTAGATACCTAACTGAGGAACATCAACTAGGTGGTTAGGTGTGAGACTTGAGTCTGAAGATTAAGAGAGAAGGTTGGTTTAAGTCTGTCCATCATTAGAATATGTGGATGGTATTTAAAGCCATCAGACTGGGTCAAACCCCCAAGGAAATAATTGGACCTCAAGAATTTTTTTTAAGGATCACTTTAATGGCACAAATTTGGAAGAAAAGGGGTGACCAGCGGCCTAAAACGAGAACCAAGGATGAATGAGGGGTATTCTGGCAGCCCAGGGGACAAAGATTTCAAGGATAAGGGAGTGATCGTGTTAAATGCAGCTGTGAACTGAAGTAAGATGAGGACCCCTGGACATTACAGGATTAAAGCCACTGGTGGCCTTCACAAGAAAAGTATCAGAAGAACAGTGGCGGCAAATCATGATTGGAACAGGTTTCAAGAAAACACGTAAAGTGAGAAACTGGAAACAGTAATTACAGCTAGAAATTGTGCTGTGAAAGGCAGAAGAAAAATAAGAATGTATACGGTATAGAGACATTAGCAATCTTTAGGTAAGAGAGTTTACAACAAATATGTATCAGTTCAGTTCAGTCGCTCAGTCGTGTCCAACTCCTTGTGACCCCATGGGCTGCAGCACGCCAGGCCTCCCTGTCCATCACCAACTCCCGGAGTTTACTCAAACTTGTTTCCATTGAATCGGTGATGCCAATTCATCCTCTGTCATCCCCTTCTCCCACCTTCAATCTTTTCCCACATCGGGGTCTTTTCAAATAAATCAGCTCTTCGCATCAGGCGGCCCAAGTATTGGAGTTTCAGCTTCAACATCAGTCCTTCCAATGAATACTCAGGACTGATCTCCTTTAGGATGGACTGGTTGGATCTTCTTGCAGTCCAAGGGACTCTCGAGTTCTCCACCACCACAGTTCAAAAGCATCAATTCTTCAACGCTCAGCTTTCTTTATAGTTCAACTCTCACATCCATACATGACTACTGGAAAAACCACAGCCTTGACTAGATGGACCTTTGTTGGCAAAGTAATGTCTCTGTTTTGTAATATGCTGCCTAGGTTCTCTTAGAGAAAATTGGATACAGAAAACTGCTATAGAGATGTCTGAGCAGGTAGGAGGTTATGGGCGCAACCTATGTGAAGAGGTGGGCATTTGACAGAAGCACACACAGCTCACTTATAACCTTCCTTATCCCAGTTTTCTGGGTGTCACCATTGTGCCGGATGTTCTATATGGAACCTGTGTTCACTGCTGTATGACTATTCACTGACATCATCAGTTAAAAAACTATGCCGGGTCACACAAATCTAGTCCCCGTTCAACAGCAGGAACTGTACCGCCAAGTCTCAGAGCAACCCCTTGGTGATGGTCCAAAAACATCCCATGACGTGAGTATTACAAATGCTGAAGAATCTCATAAAGCCATTCAGTATAGCTGCCTGAATACTACTCAAAGCCACTTTACTGAGAATACGGCAGATTTAGGTCAAGAGGAGAAAGTCACCTGGAAAGACTTCTCAGAAGGGAGTGGCTGGGACTTTCCTGGTGGCCCAGTGGTTAAGACTCTGTGCTCCCAATGCAGGGGGCCAGGGTTCGATCCTCAATCCCTCATCAGGGAACTAGATCCCACAGGTAAGTTCCCACAGAGAACTAGATCCCACAACTAAGAGTTTGCACGCTGCAACTGAAGATCCGTGTGCCACAGCTAAGACCCGGCACAGACAAACAAATAAATATATTTTTAAAAAAGAGAGAGATTGACTGAAGTGTCAAAGGACCAAAGAGAAGCTCATAGAGAAATGAGGGAAGCTCCTGAATGGTTTCATAGACATTTATCATTATACAGCAGAAGGCAATAATAAAATAAAAAATTACACATTACACTATGTAACAATTCTTCCCTGTATGAAGTCGTATCTACTCCAGTCAAAGAATTATTTCTCACCTGCTTGTTCTTTCCCCCCTCAAGACCTTCTTCCTGTACTCAAAAAATGCAATACCATTTTTGGGGAGAAAACTATTACTATCCTATTATAATAGATATTATAAATATAATTTTTAATAACAGATTAAAAGTCAAAAGAATAATATGTTCTAACTCAACACAACTCAGTTGCTTTCCTTAATTTTTAGAGTATCTACAAACTTCCCATACTCAGCAATTTTAATTCATCTTACCAAAAATTTTCTTCTTTCACTACTCAACAATACACATATTCTAAAGACTTTCCCATTACACTTAATCAAGGCTATTATCTCTTTGTCATTCTTTGTTAAGAATACCATCACCTAGAAGACACATATACAGAGAAGGCGATAAGCAGCACAGAATAAGCGCTCTGAGAGGATCTCAATATTAGATTAATATATATTTCACATGTAGTATTTCTGATTATTTATATATACAAACTAAAAGCTCCCAGATTAATTATTACACAATATAAAAGCTTCTTTAATTAGTAACATATACTTTCACATGTTACACTGAGATGCACCTTTTCCAGTAGTCATGAATGGACATGAGAGTTGGACTATAAAGAAAGCTGAGCACCGAGAAATTAATGTTTTTGAACTGTGGTGTTAGAGAAGACTCTTGAGAGTCCCTTGAACTGCAAGGAGATCCAACCAGTCCAACCTAAAAAAGATTAGTCCTGGGTGTTCATTGGAAGGACTGATGGTGAACCTGAAACTCCAATACTTTGGCCACCTGATGTGAAGAGCTGACTCACTGGAAAAGATGGTGGGAAAGATTGAAGGCGGAGAAGAAAGGGATGACAGAGGATGAGATGGTTGGATGGCATCACCGACTCAATGGACATGGGTTTGGGTGAACTCCAGGAGTTGGTGATGGACAGGGAGGCCTGGCGTGCTGCAGTCCATGGGACTGCAAAGAGTCAGACACAACTGAGCAACTGAACTGAAGTGAACTGAATCTTCCTATATTTCAGAAGTATTCCTTCAAGGCATCTGTCATAGATTGAATTATGCCTTCTTCCCACAAAAATTTGTATGCTGAATCTCTAATCCCCATATGACAGTATTTGGAGATAGAGCCTTTAGGCAGGTATTCAGGTTAAATGAGGTCTTAAGGGCAGAGCTCCAACCCAAGAGGACTGGTGTTCTTATAAGAAAAGGAAGAGACACCAGAGACCTGGCCCCCTCTGCACACTCACACAGAACAGGCCATGTGAGGACACGGTGAGAAGAGGGGAGTCTGCAACCCAGGAAGAGATCACACCGGACGATGAATGTGCTGATACCTTGATCTTGGACTTCTAACTTCAAGAACTATGAGAAAATAAATTTCTGTTGTTTAAACCACCCAGTCTGTGCTAATATGTTATGGCAGCCTGAGATGACTCATACATTGTCACTTACTCATTCTCACTTCATGGACTGCAAGAAGGTGATGAGCTTCACATCAGGAGTATCACAGCACTAACACGACTGGGCAAAATACATCGTTTGGGATCATTTGTGTTTCTGAAAAAGTGTGTGTGTCTGTGTGTCTGTGTGGTAAATTGGATTTTTATGCCCAATTCATTATCTGCTTTAGTTTATAGTGACATAATTTGTTACAGTAGTAAATTCTTTTGGAAAATGGTCTTATTCTCGGAAAATATATGCAGTTTGCCACTTATTTTCAAACAATTAAAAAAAAAAGGAATAGCTACACAGGCATAGGAGTGTATAATTGGCAGTTCTAATATGATAGGGGTCTTCCGTGGTGGCTCAGATGATGAACAATCTGCCTGCAATGCCTCATAAGGGATATTAAGATATACTTTTCATTCAACCTTTCTCTAGATTTGCTGCTGCTAAGTCGCTTCAGTCCTGTCCAACTCTGTGTGACCCCATAGACGGCCTCCTACCAGGCTCCTCTGTCCCTGGGATTCTCCAGGCAAGAACACTGGAGTGGGTTGCCATTTCCTTCTCCAATGCAGGAAAGTGAAAAGTGAAAGTGAAGTCGCTTAGTCGTGCCCGACTCTTCACGACCCCATGGACTGCAGCCCACCAGGCTCCTCCGTCCATGGGATTTTCCAGGCAAGAGTACTGGAGTGGGGTGCCATTGTCTTCTCCGTCTCTAGATTTGAGAAGTTTCCAAATAATAAGTTGGGGGCGGGAGAAGCTAACATTGAAAGAAAGAACTCAAAGTCATTCCAGTCTTATAAAGACTCCAGGTATCTCTGTTTCAATGGCTAGCTTGCCATCTCTCTACTTCTGGGAGGTTTTCAACAAGTGACTTCATTCCTGTTTGCCTCTGTTTCCATGTCTGCAAAACAATAAACCTTCAGAGGGTGGGTTGAGGACAAACAGTAACACAGGTGAAGTGGTAAGTGCTCAATACATATGGAAGTATGAGATGCAAACTAGTATATCAGGCTGGATATGACAATAAGGTCCTGCTGTATGGCACAGGGAACCATATTCAATATCCTCTGATAAATTACATGGGAAGGAATAGGAAAAAGAATATGTATATGGATAGCTGAGTCGCTTTTCTATACAGCAGAAACTAACGCAACATTGTTCAATGTTCAACTTCAATAAAACTTTTACTGCTAATAACAGGAAGTATGATAGCAACCTTGCCTGGAAAATCCCACAGACAGAGGAGCCTGGCGGGCTACAGTGCGTGGGGTCACAAAGAGTCAGACACGACCGAGCGACTCACACACCCACACACGCGCGACAGTAACATTACTGCTGTAATTATGATGGACTACTTAAATAACTGTTAAACTGGGAAGATCTAGGAAGAAATGCAAAGAACTGAATTCAAATCATTTTTTTAAAATTATACTTCTCAGAATAAAGAAAAAGTAAATGCCTTCTATTAGCAAAACATCCCCCTAATAACACTCCCCTCACTCAACTGATATTTATTAAAGATTTGAAATAGCAAGCAACCTCTGTTTTAATTTTTTCCCACCTGGTGTGTGGTGGTGGTTTTGCCGCTCAGTCCATGTCTGACTCTTGCAAGTCCATGGACTGTAGCCCACCAGGCTCCTGTGTCCATGGGATTTCCCAAGCAAGAATACTGGAATGGTCGCCATTTCCTTCTCCAGGGGATCTTCCCAACCCAGGGATAAAACCCAGGCCTCCAGCATTGCAGGCAGATTCTTTATCAGCTGAGCCACAGGGAAGCCCTCACCTGGTACGTTAATTCCTTTATTTCCTAAGAAATATTCCTTCAGTACTTCCTTAAACCCTTAACTCTCCCATTAGAAGCCAGCTGCTGCCAAATTTAGGGCATCTTCAAGCGCGAGAGTCGTGACTCCTATCCCCACTGCACTGGACTATATACTGGGCGCTCCAGTTTCCGTGTCTCTGGTTCCTGGTTTCATCACTGCCTAGTACCTTCAAAGGTTTTAAATTCAGCAGGCCCACTGGAGGACGGGAAATCAAATAAAGTGGCTCCCCATGCTCAGATGATCAGATTGAGCCGTTTTCTTCTGAAAGAGGAACATGATTGCAGAGACATGGAAAAGACTACAAAACGCCTCTCCCATAGCGGTAGCTGATGAAGTAGAGAACTGACATTAGGCTTTACTGGCACCTTCCCTCCCAGCCCCAGACACACTCCTCCCCATTCCTAACACTCCCACAAATCAGCACTAAGTGCAAGAAAGAAAAAAAAGAAGGATAACTGCTGACTTCAATTTCAAAGAACCTGTTACACAGCTTGTGTGTGTGTGTGTGTGTGTGTATGCTAATGTCAGAATAAAGCCAAACAGAGAGTTAAAAGATAAAAATAAACAAAAGGACTTGTTTTAGTCCCTGCAAGTCCCCTCAATATCTGTATCTGTGATTTCAACATTTCTTGCACAGTTGGATAGATTTCTTAATCGTTCTTCTACTAAATTTATATGCAGAACCATCTCAGTAGACAAAAATGAATAAATCTATATGCATGTACAAACTGGCGATTAGCTTCCACTTGTACATTTCAAACATAAAAAATATATGATTTTTTCACATTTTCTCGTAGAAAATTTTGTTCCATTTTACTTCTAGCTAAAATAGACTAGAACAGAAATACTGCATAATGATTTTTTTTAAAAAAACCTAAACAATTTTTAGTTGTTAAACTCTCTTATAAGCATTATTTTTGTTGTCACATTATACATGTCACTAAGTATCTAAGCCCAGAATTAAATAGCATTCTGAACCTGACATGTCACCATGAACCTTTTCTGAACAGCAACTTAGCAGAACCAGTTTTAAGTTTTTAAATTCCAGTTGAAGATGGTAAATTAACCACTTTAGGTCAGTGTTTTCTCCTTCCAGAGATGCACCCCACACTATAGTTGAGGAAGACAAAAGAGTCAAACTCACAAGAACAAAAAATAAAAGTTAACACACCAAACAAGGGAGAAACATTTCATTGTGTTTTGGGAGATGGAAAGCAGGTAGATTAGAAGTAGCTGATTGGGACAAGAGAAGTAAGAGGATGCAACCACCTCACTTGCAAGGATCTCAATAGGTCCTTCAAGGCATGGCGCTCAGAGGAGGAGGCCTGACTGATCGCCCATACACTCAGAACCAAAGTCCACTGATCGCCAAGTCCTATATACTCAGAGATTCCACTCTCCTATAAGGAGGCACACACTGCCAGAAAGTCTCCAACAAGAAAATGAGCAAAATAAACAAATAGAAAAATAAAACCAGGGGACAAAGATTTAACACAAGGAACAGACAAAGACTTAGCTCAAGGAACAAAGACTTAGCTCAAGGGACAAAGACCTGAGAGTACTAACAGTAGTAGCATGACTCCAAAGAAAAGAGAGAGGAGGAAGGGGGGGATTTTCGTCCCCTTCTCTCAGCAACTATTACAATAACAAGATGAAATCAACACCGACACAGAAAATCAAAACAGCACTATCAACCAATTTGACAAGATTTAAAGAACACTCTAACTCGATGACAGAAAATACATTATTTTTTACACATATGCTAAGTTAATCAGAAAAGACCATACTATGTGCCATACAATATGTCTCAATTAATTTAGAACTATTCAGTTCAGTTCAGTCACTCTGTTGTGTCCAACTCTTTGTGACCCCATGGACTTCAGCACGCCAGGCCTCCTTGTCCATCACCAACTCCCGGATTACTCAAAGTCATATCCATTGAGTCAGTAATGCCATCCAACCATCTCATCCTCTGTCATCCCCTTCTTCTCCTGCCCTCAACCTTTCCCAGCATCAGGGTCTTTTCAAATGAGTCAGTTCATAGCATCAGGTGGCCAAAGATTTGGAGTTTCAGCTTTAGTATCAATTCTTCCAATGAATATTCAGGACTTATTTCCTTTAGGATGGACTGGTTGAATCTCCTTGCAGTCCAAGGGACTCTCAAGAGTCTTCTCCAACACCACAGTTCAAAAGCATCAATTCTTTGATGCTCAGTTTTCTTTATAATCCAACTCTCACATCCATACATGACTACTGGAAAAACCATAGCCTTGACTAAACAGAACTTTGTTGGCAAAGTAATGGCTCTGCTTTTTAATATGCTGGATGGTCGTAACTTTTCTTCCAAGGAATAAGTATCTTTTAATTTCATGGCCGCAGTCACCATCTGCAGTGATTTTGGAGCCCAAGAAAATAAAGTCAGCCACCGTTTCCACTGTTTCGCCTTCTATTGGCCATGAAGTGATGGGGCTGGATGCCATGATCTTAGTTTTCTGAATGTTGAGCTTTAAGCCAACTTTTTCACTCTCCTCTTTCACTTTCATCAAGAGGCTCTTTAGCTCTTCTTTGCTTTCTACCATAAGGGTGGTGTCATCTGCATATCTGAGGTTATTGATATTTCTCCCAGAAATCTTGATTCCAGCTTGTACTTCTTCCAGCCCAGCGTTTCTCATGATGTACTCTGCATAGAAGTTAAATAAGCAGGGTGACAATATACAGCCTTGACGTACTCCTTTCCCAATTTGGAACCAGTCTGTCGTTCCAGTTCTAACTGTTGCTTCCTGACCTGAATATAGGTTTCTCAAGAGGCAGGTCAGGTGGTCTGGTATTCCCATGTCTTGAAGAATTTTCCACAGTTTATTGTGATCCACAGAGTCAAAGGCTTCGGTATAGTCAAAAAGCAGAAATAGATGTTCTTCTGGAACTCTCTTGCTTATTCAATGATCCAGCGGATGTTGGCAATTTGATCTCTGGTTCTTCTGCCTTTTCTAAAACCAGCTTGAACATCTGGAAGTTCATAGTTCACATACTGTTGAAGCCTGGCTTGGAGAATTTTGAGCATTATTTTACTAGCATGTGAGATGAGTGCAATTGTGCGGTAGTTTGAGCATTCTTTGGCATTGCCTTTCTTTGGGATAGGAATGAAAACTGACCTTTTCCAGTCCTGTGGCCACTGCTGAGTTTTCCAAATTTGCTGACATATTGAGTGCAGCACTTTCACAGCATTTAAAATCAAATAAATCAAGAGGAGCTAAAACCAAAACTTTTATAAGATAACAGAGGAGTAAACCTTCATAAGCTTGGACTTAGCAGTGGATTCTTAGATACATATTTGACACCAAAATAACAAGCCAGAAATCACAAAAAGATAAAATGAACTTCATGATAATTAAAAACATATTAATTCATCAAAAGACATTTAAGAATTAAATTATAAGACACACACTGGGAAATATAATTTTGAAAACATATCTAATAAATGTCTTTAATCTAGAATATAAAAAGAACTCTTCCAACTCAATAAGAAAATAAACACCTTCTCTCACCAAAAAACAGGCATAGCATTAAAGAGATATTTCATCAAAGACAATTTATGAATAGACAATGTAGCATATGAAAGTACTCACAACACCAACAGAGAAGCTTTCACAAACTAACACTACAGTAAGATACTGCTAAATATCTACTAAAACGGCTAAAATCATCAAAGTGACAAAACCAACTCTGGTAAGAATGAGGACCAACTAGAAATCTCATACATTATTGGTGGGAATGCAAAATGGTATAGTCACTATGGGAAGCAAGTTCACAGTTGATCACAAAGGTAAGCATGCAATTACCATACAACTCGGCAATCAAATCGGAGAAGGCGATGGCACCCCACTCCAGTACTCTTGCCTGGAAAATCCCATGGACGGAGGAGCCTGGTAGGCTGCAGTCCATGGGGTCACTAAGAGTCGGACACGACTGAGAGGCTTCACTTTCACTTTTCACTTTCATGCATTGGAGAAGGAAATAGCAACCCACTCCAGTGTTCTTGCCTGGAGAATCCCAGGGATGGGGGAGCCTGGTGGGCTGCCGTCTATGGGGTCGCACAGAGTCGGACACGACTGAAGTGACTCAGCAGCAGCAGCAGCAGCAGCAATCTAATTCCTCAGTAGAGGAATGAAATAATATTTTTATACAAAGACTTATATATGAATGGCAATAGCAGCTTTCTTTCATAATAGTCAACAAGTCTAAATATCCCAAATGTCCATTACCTGGTGAATAGATAAGCAAACTGTGGTATATCCATAGAACTCAATACTATTACTGAACAATAAAAATGAATGAATCACTGACACTCAACAACATGGATGAATCCTAGGTGTGTTATGTGAGTGAAAGAAGCCAAATCAGAAGTCTATATACTGTATGATTCTATCTATGTTGCTAAGTCACGTCAGTCGTGTCCGTGTCAGTCTGCCTTCTCCAATGATTCTATCTATATATCAACCTAAAAATAGGAAAATTATAGAGACAGAAATCAGAGCTGGATGTCAAGGAGAGGGGAGAGTGCATAAGTGTCTGAGGATACTTTTGGGGGTGGTGGAAATTTTCAGTATCTGTGACTATGATGATTAAACTTACTATATATATAATATATACCCACACACATATATATGTCTATCAAACTGTACACTGGAAAGGGTAACTGTATATATGTAAATTATGTCTTAATAAATCTAACTTCTAAAAAAAAAAAATTCTATTCCCAAAAATTTGCCCATTTGTCTAGGAACAGGCATCTGCTATATAGCTTGCATGGTCCTAAAGAAGTGGAAGCAACCTAGATGTCACCCACAGGGGACTGGTTGAATAAACTCTGCTAAGTCCCCACAATGTCACAGGGCTAGCTGCAGGACCTGTGATCATATATATTCACTTTTCATCCACACAAGGAAATAAAGCAAGTTGCACAACTATGGAGAATATTATCCTCTCTGTGTTTAAAAAAGAAAGCAGACACGACTTTGAACATACATGGAAAACTGGAAAACTACAGGAAGAAACACAAGAAAATGATTAAGTATAGTTATCTCTTGGTAGGGAAACTTCTGTGCATGCTCTGTGCTGTTTCAAATTTTACCGTTATCTGTATTAGCTTTTAAAAGCATTTAACCTTGACCAACGATCTTGGTTTTCTACTTTGTAAACTGGTAATAATACTTGTCTTGTTAACTTTAGATGGTATTTCAAATACCGAAAGAGAAAATGCAGGTACATTGAAAAAGATTTATCATCTTTACATAGTAATGCATAGAAAGTAAAAGTTGCTCAGTCGTGTCCAGCTCTTTGTGACACCATGGACTGTAAAGTCCATGGAATTCTCCAGGCCAGAATGCTGAAGTGGGTAGCCTTTCCCTACTCCGAGGGATCTTCCCAACCCAGGGATCAAACCCAGGTCTCCCGCATTGCCAGCGGATTCTTTATCAGCTGAGCCACCAGGGAAACCCAAGAATACTGGGGTGGGTAGCCTATCCCTTCTCCAGCGGATCTTCCTGACTCAGGAATTGAACCAAGGTCTCCAGCACTGCAGGCGGATTCTTTACTAGCTGAGCCGCTAGGGAAACCTGTAATGCATAGAAGTTAGGTGTTACTGCTAATGATGATTTTTTTAGCTACAGGAAATCATTTTATAACCCAGGATTTACAATGGCTAGGTATGAGGAAAATTTTTAGGGAAAAGGATGAATGAGAAAGGCTAAGAACCCTGCTACAAATTATGAGTGGAAAAAGGCTTTGGTCTTGTTTGCCTTTAAGGTCAGAAAAGAAAAATAAAAAGGGGCAAAAAATATATACAAATGCTCATGTAAACTTTAAAAAATTGTTAAATAAAAACTCAGGCCTATAGAACATTTTCAAGGTCCTTAAAAATGAAGATAAAAACCTTGTGTGAGGTTGCACAGGAGCCTTGTAATTAAAGGAGAGTCAGTGGAGGCCAAGGTGATCGAAAGAGAAATATGTTCCCTCCATGCTGAGTGCATTTTAAACAGGTGTTTGCAGGTATCAATAAAGCTAACGTTAAAGAGAAACAGAAAAACAACGAGACCTCAGAGTATTCTGCGGAGACTGAAACTGCAACAAACTCACCCCCTACACTTCCTATTAAAAGCTCATTAACTCCCAGCTGTTCATCCATTAGGCGGAGAGGAAGGGAAAATGCATGCCCTCACTGCCAATATTTATACCAGAGGTTTTCATCTCATAAAAGGGAGAGAGGGGAAAGATATGGAGAAGATAACAATCATAATTATATCACCAGGCTGTGGAGAAAGCTGTGCTAAGTATAATGAACCTCTCGGGCAATAAAGTCAGATGAATGTCCACAACCTGCCGAGTCAGGAGGACCGAAGGGCAGAGTGGACGCCCAGTAACATCGGGGACTCGTCCTTGCGCCACTTACACATCAGAGCCCCATCAACCACCCCACTGGGTCACGTCTAATCTATGCCACAAGCAGCCTTCCTTCCATTTCCCCGCAAGGAAATAGGTATTTCACCAAGTTAGTCACTGTGGTACACAGTCCCTGGGCTACCCAGGTGGCTCAGTGGGTAAAGAATCAACCTGCCAAAGGAGGAGATGAGTTTGATCCCTAGGTCAGGACAGACCCCCTGGAGGAGGAAATGGCAACCACTCTAGCCTTCTCGCCTGGAGAATCCCATGGACAGAGTAGCCTGGCGGGCTACAGTCCATGGGGTCGCAAAGAGTTGGACACAACTGAAGGGACTGAGCACGCGCACACAACAGTAAACAAAAGAGGACATAGGCTGCAAATCAAGCCTCAAAACTAGCTGAGCACAAACCACTGTTTTCCTTAAAGAGGGATGGAAAGGAGCTGCTTGTTGACTGATCAAGCTTCCAGACCAGCACTTATATAAAGCAATTGGCAGCCTCATTCTAACCCATGGGTGTTATGTTGGCTCAAAGCTCCAAAAATTCTCTCATTTTTCAGTTGTCAATACTTAAAAGTTAAGAGAAGTCCCTGAACCGTCTACTGCTAGCTTGTTTGGCAAAACTGGAAGCTTGCAATGCTAGACCCACACTTGCCTGTTTCAAGAGGAGATAAGACTAGTCTTAGGTATTTGAGCTTCTTTTACCCTTTTTATGGCCCCAGAAGAGTAAATTATTATAAATAACAGACACTACTCCAGCTGTCTCTCTCCAGAGGAGAAATGGTTTTTAACATCCTCCAACACAGTACTTGGCACGTAATGAGCCATTACTAGCATAAATGTTATTTTTACTAAGGTGATTAACACCAACAGTCTATTTTATGTACAATGCATAACAAGCTGGGGCAGACCGGAGGTGTACTTACACGTGACTGCATAATAGTTTAGTGATAAATGTATTTAAATTAAGTATATGAGCTTTGTTCTAACTTTATGTTGTTGCAAGAATAAACTGAGATTAATAAAGCTTGGACTAAAAAATAAAACAAAAATAACAGTTTTCCATATATCAGTCTCACGTGGTATAGCAGATGGCTGGTCTTCTTACTTCTGTGCAGCACCATCTCTATGACCACGTCTTCCCCCATCTTGCCCTACTCCTCTGCCTCATCGCCCTTGCTGGTCACCCTCCATCTCAGGCCATCTCCACTTGCTGTTCCCTCACCTGGAACATTCTTCCCCCAGGTATCATCAGGGCTGGTTCCCTCATGTGAGTCTTGGTGCTCAGATTTCCTTCTCAGAGAGGTCGTCTTTTTGACCACCCTTTTAAAAAGTCCATCTCTGGGGAATTCCCTGGTGGTTCAGTGGCGAAGACGCCGCACTCCCAACGCAGGGGGGTCAGGTTCAACCCCTGGTCAGGAAACTAGGTCGTGCATTCCGCAGCTAAAAGTTTGCATGCCACAACTAAAGATCCTGTGAGCTGCAACTAAGACCCAACACAGAAAAAAAAAAGAAAAGAAAATTAAAAGCAAATAAATAAAATTCCATCTCTGACCCTGGTTTTATTTTTTCCCTAGAACTCATGACATATGATACACGGTCTGTTCTTCCACATTGGTTGTCAATCTCCCTTCACACATGATGTAATAAGCCTCAAGAAAGCAAAGGTATTTCTCTGTTTTGTTCACCTCTCTGTCATCATTTTTCTGATGAATATCAGTACGGGGTACAGAAGAGGAATGAGGAAAAAAAAATCTCATTGGACAAATTAACTTTGCTTCTCAGCAGAAAACGAAAGAAAATCACACATTCAACAAATACCCACATACATCAGTTAAACAATATTGGTCGCATACTTCTAAAAGAAGAGTACCATTTATTAGGGATGATTTTTCCCTAAAACAAACACTAAATAATACTCTTCAGGCTGAAGGGAAATCATTTTAGGGGGAAACTTGGACTTTCATCAATGATGGCAAAGCAACAGGTAAATGGTAAACATATAGGTAAACAGGGTTTATCTTTCTCCTCTTCAATTCTTAAAAATATGGAGGACTATTGAAAGCAAAAATTATAACAATCTGGTAGGGTTTTCAATGTATGATGAATACATAAAGTAAAGAAGATAAATGGATCTATATGCACGTAAGGCTTTTTTACATTTTGCTCAGGGTGTCACAATGTTAACTCTGAAGTGACTGGGCAAGATTAGTATGTACCTTCTAAGCCCGAAAGCAAGCTCTAACAAAAAAAAAAAAAGAAAGAAAGAGCTATAGTCAAAAGGCCAAAAGACAAAGTAATACAAAACATTAAAAATTATTCAAATGACCCAAAAGAAGGCAAGAAGGGGAACATGAAACAAAAAACAGAAGTTACAAACAGAAAACAAAGTACAAAATGGTAGGCCTATTTCCATTTATTTCAAGTATATTTTGTAACTTCTCTTTTGATTTCTTCTTTGATTCATTGGTTGCTCGGTAGCATGTGGTTTAGTCTCCACATGCTTCTGAATTTTCTAGTTTTCTTTTGAAATTGATTTCCGGTCTTGTATCACTGTGGTTGCCAAAGATGCTTGATATGATTTCAATCTTAAATGTATTATGACTTGTTCGGTGGCCTAACGTATGAGCTATCCTGGACAATGTTCCATCTGCCCCATTGTTTCCTTTGGAATATTTTGTATATATCTGTTAAGTCTACCTAGTGTAACCAAGATATGCTAATATTTTGTTCACAACTAGAGATTAGGATTTTGATATTCCCACACTGAAACACTGCAGACTGAACACACCTCGTATTTCGGCTGAACATGTCCCACAAGCCACCAGCTGATAATACCTCCTTATAATCACATCCCTGCACCTCAAGGCAGAGATTCACAAGATCAGCAGAAAAGTCACTCACCTACAAAATTTCACCATCTACCGATGGATTTTATGAGATGTCTAGAGTTTCCCAAGTATTAAATACTCTTAGATGTTCTTAGAAAAATACCTTCATCATCCATCCCTGCCTGCTTTTTTTTTTCATCTTTATTGGGTTTGTTACGATACTGCTTCTGTTTTGTGTGTGCATGTGTTTTGGCTCGTTGGCTGCGAGGCACATGGCTCCGGACTCCATGACCAGGGATGGAACCCACAGCCCCTACATTGGAAGGTGAAGCCCTGAACACTAGACCACCAGAGCGGTCCCAGCAAGCTCCTTCTACTTTTTCAGAAAATGAAATGTTGGGCTGATACATTATTAAACAGTACTTACACAGTACTTATTAAAGACAGAGCTTAATGCACAAAAAATAACCCTTAACTCATCATCATTAGTGGAGGGAAAATACAAATATAATCTTATTCCTATGTTTGGTTGGGAACATTAGCTACAACTACACATGTGGACTAATCCATTTACAATAATTGTATTCCTCTACAAGTCAAGGAAATTTTTTGGAAGAGACAGAAATAAAATTTCAAATTCGGGGACACACATCTTCAATTCATGGTCTGGGATATGGCCTAGGTATCAGGATTTTTAAGTTTCCCTGACGATTTTAGCGTGCAGCAAAGTTTGCAAACCTCTACAACAGACAGTAGAATGAAGGGCATTTCTAACACTGAGATAACATTCTCTATTTAAAATTCAAAATATGATAGCACTCATACCCCAAAGATAGTCCCTTCAAAGCTTTCAAAGTTTCAGGGAGAAAAAAAAGATTGATTTATGCCATCTCTTGCTCTGATTTTTGGTTAATGAAAATCTTCTAGTTTCTTCAAATTCTCTAAAGTTGCCCACGTCATTTTATCATCATTGTTCTTCATGCAGCAGTAATTTTCATCTAAAATGTTTTCAAATTAACTAGATTAAAAGAAATGCCACTTATTATGAACAAAATGTGTTCTGAAGACAGATACAACTGTGCTTCCATTTCTAATGAAACTCAGACCTTTCATCTTAAATTCAAGCAGAATTTCAAACACTAAAATGAAATGAGTTTGATACTTTTATATTTCTATCAAATTGATGGCCATCTACACACCGGTAAAAAGCCTCCTCATTCTCTTCATCATCCTTGTACAGCTGTGCTACTGCTTCTGTGAGATCAACGGGTTATACTGTCTCTTAATAGTGGGATTATGTTTTTCCTGTGTTTCTGCTTTCATTATTTTTAACTTCGCAAAGCATCTCAACTTTGGCAAGCAAACACAGACAGTTAATCGCTATGTGGGGTCAGGGAAGTAGAAGCTGACTTATCCAAATCTCCCTCTGGGACATAGATTTTCAAATGAGGTCCTTTGAAAAATTCAGAAAAAAGAAGATGGTCCATGAACACAACCCCAGAATTTACTAAACAGAAAAAGAAACTGGACTTTTGCTGGCACTAGTGGTAAAGAACCCACCTGCCAATGTAGGAAACTTAAGAGATGTGGGTTCGATCCCCAAATCGGGAAGATGCCCTGGAGGAGGAAATGGCAACCCACTCCAGTATTTTTGCCTGGAGAATCCCCATGGACAGAGGAGCCTGGCAGGCTATGGTTCATAGGGTTGCAAAGAGTTGAATGCAACTGAAGTGACTTAGCAGACACAAGCAGGTTTCATTATTAAGAGAATATAGGCCCAATAAGTACTTTAAGATGATCAGTGCTCTACTGAAGAACACCCGCTGTTTTAATTGCTCACTTGTAATTCGTTGCAGGGTTTGGTTTTGCAGCAAACTGTTTCAGATAAGCAATCCTATTTGGCGGTTCAGAGCTAGACAGCCCAGCTTGGAAATCCAACTGCCACTTAGATAATGATTAGTCATAAAGCTAAATGGCAAAAATGGCATTTTAATTTTGAGCTTACATTAGAGCAAGAGAACATTAAAAACACTGAGCATGAAGCAATCTCCTCCTGTAACAGTTAGCTGAACTTCAGAGAGTAACAATTACGATCTTTTGCGCAAAAGCAATGAACAAAACTCGGAGCCAGTTTTTGTTTTTTTTGTTTTAAGGGGAGCTGCCATTTTTATTGCTGTGCTCGAGTTATGGATTTTAGAAAGCTGCATCTCGGATGCACGTTTAATTCACTCTGTAATAATGAATCAAATGTAGACACATAACGAGGGATTCCAAATCAGATAAAGTGAAATTCAGAAAATGCCATCTTAGCTGCCCATCTATTTAATCACCCAAGATGCGGTCTCTCTGTGTTTAATGGAAAAGTAATAATAAAAAGTCAAGACACTGGGCTAGCAAAGTTGCTCCACTTCCAACCTGTCCCCAGTGACTCATTCAAAAGCGGGCAGATTGTCACAACCAATGAAATATAAACACCTCTCATTCCCTGAGGATCTGCTAGGATCCTGACCGGTGCAACCCCTTATTTATTATTTTCTCACAATCCTCTCTTTGGCCAAAAGGTGTTCTTCAAAATTCAAGATCTTAACGAATCCTGGTAGGAATATGCCAATTTATTTTGCCATTGATGAAAATATAGACTTCACACTACGAGGAGTGGCTATCTGTGAATACAAGCTAAGGAGATGGCACCAGTTAATTTGTGCTGTTTTTTTCTCCTCCACTTACCCCTTTCTGGAGAACTCATTACTAACACAGGGAGGTCTGTTTTCTACCCTGGCTGTGTTCCTTTCTTTCCTTGTACTTTGAAAAGCTATAATGTCTATGAGGATCTTCCTATTTGACTTGTGTTAAATACAGGCTGGACTACCATCAAGTAACACGTGGTAACTTTAAAGACCTCACTCTCAACGAACTAAAAACAACAGGGACAGCTCTGGCCTGCAGATGACTTTTTCCTCTTCCCCTAGTTGGTCACTGGTCTGCTTTTACATCTCCTTACATTTCCTTATCACTTCTTCCTGTTTTCCATGATGCCCTCCTTTCTTCACATTTCTTTCAAAATTCCACACCATATACTGATTTTGGCGAACAGCTTAGGCCTCCCTGCAGTTATAAGAGTAACTGAAGGCCAGAAAGATGCCTTTGCTAACCACGAGGAATCAATATGGGGTGTTTATATATCACCCCTTTATTGATTGTGGCCCAACGATTCTGATTCTTTTTACTACTATTTTTAAGGATCACCCACTTAACTCCACTAAGGCAAAGACTAACAGGAATTGACCCCATCAAAAACAAAGAGAAAAAAATATATAGCTACTTGAGCAATGATTTTTACCTCAGCAGAACCAAGTATTGATACAGATGAAAAAACATATGTTACCAAGAGTTATTATAAAGTCTAAACTAAGTGTGTGCTTTTGACTCACATTTATGCTTCAATAGGGATATCACAATGGCACCCCAGTCCAGTACTCTTGCCTGGAAAATCCCATGGACAGAGGGGCCTGGTGGGCTGCAGTCCATGCGGTCGCTAGGAGTTGGACACGACTGAGCAACTTCACTTTATTTTTTCACTTTCATGCATTGGAGAAGGAAATGGCAACCCACTCCAGTGTTCTTGCCTGGAGAATTCCAGGGACGGGGGAGCCTGGTGGGCTGCTGTCTATGGGGTCGCACAGAGTTGGACACGACTGAAGCAACTTAGCAGCAGCAGCAGCAGCAGGGATATCACAATTTTGAAAAATTAAATTCAGAGTGCTATAAGTACTTTACTAGCACTTAAAAACATACCTGGATTTTTATTGCGACCTGGATGAGAATAGCATGTTACATAAAGAATGAGCATAAAACACACTTTGGTTGCAGAAGCGATTCTCTGGATGTGGAATTTCCTGAGGAATCAGAGCAAAGAGCAAAGGAAGTAGACTTTTGAGTGGAAGCTGGGTGTCTGATGTGCCTTCACACGTCTTGTTTAGAGAAGAAGGTCAGGTACATGAGTCCATGAGCTACAGGAAAGATTCCAAAGGCTTCCTCTATCAATTTGCTGTTGTTCAGTTGCTAAGCCATGTCTGGCTCTCTGCAACCCCATGGACTGTATGCAGCCTGCCAGGTTCCTCTGTCCATGGATCCTCCGGGCAAGCATACTGGAGTGGGCGCCCATTTCCTTCTCTAATACTTGCCTGTTTCACACACCATGTGAGCATTAGGGCTGCAGCTCTGAACAGGAAGGATCGCACCCCCATGAAGCATACAAGCTTCTCTGCTTTGCTCACCGGATGAATCTGAGAGTAACAATAGACATTACAACACTGTACCTGTACATACACACACACAGGACCGAGGCTGAAGAGCCAGGTCTCAATACACACGACTATCAAACGCATGACGTCAGGAAGAACCGGAATGTGTAAATGTTATTCTTCAGGGAGGACTTTTTGGAACAGGGAAGTTTGGAGGAAGATTTATCTGTAAGGAAATTAAGAACATGGACTAATAGTCCATGTGTAGCAAAACCAGTGCTGTGACTTGGTCAAATTCAGACAGGTGACAAAATTGAGAGGAAGATGATTCCACTTCACTAGACAACAAATATGTGCCTAGAGGCGGAGATCGCTGCTCAAGGTGTCAGGCAATAGTTCCTTACACGTTTTAATGCTCTCTGTCCTGTATTTAAATTCCGGTTGGCAGCAGATCTCACTCACTCACTCACTCACACAGACACACACACACACACAGACACACACACCACACACAGACACACACAGACACACACACACACACAGCAGATCACTCACACTCACTCTCTCTCACACACACACACACACACACACACACACACACACACACACACCAGGTTAACCAATGATGCCTCGGTTACTTCTCGCTCACCTCTGCATTCAGTGACCCACGTCCTGATAACACTGTCCTATCTCATAAATCAATCATGGTGAAATGCCAGACTGGCCACAGACTCCTTCCCTCTTTCCTCTATGCGGTGTAATCTGGTACCTTCTCCCGTCAAGAGGTGGAGTCTTCCATTGCAGGGGCAGGGGTTTGGTTCCTGGGTGGGGAAGTAAGATCCCACAAGTCACAAGGCACAGCCAAAAATCAAACAGATAAACAGAAACAAAACGGCCAAGGTCATTAAAAACAAGGAAAGCCTGAGAAACTGTCACAGCCAAGAGGAGCCTATGGAGACATAAAGACTAAATGGAACGTGGCATATTGGATGGGATTTCCGGAACAGAAAAAGAACACTGGGTAGAAACTAAGGAATCTGAATAAAGTATAGCCTTCAGTTTAAAAAAAACAAACACACACTTTTTCTACACCTGAACCAGGGTTGGACTTGAGACCTGCTGTGGCCAGTACAACCCCAGCAAACATTTGGAAAGCCCTCGATGTGGAGACTTGCCCCCTTGCTGCTCTTTATAACTGGCTGCCCCGTGAACAAGCCCTGGGTAATTCTGCATGACGAGAGACATAGGGTGCCATCACCCCAGCCAGCAGGCAGCCCTCCTCAAACACGTAAGTGGAACCATTCTGACCAGTCAGCCCCCTGCTGACCTGCTAAGAGACCACAGACAAGCAAACCTAGTCAAAGCAACAGCCTGTCACAAACCAAGAGAACTGTCCAGAAGCCCTGTGAGCCTAATAAATGCTATTGTTTTAAGCCTTAAGTTTTGAGGCAAAAGCTCACACATCAACTTCCTCATCTCTGTCCTCTGCTATCATAATTTCTCACCCAGACTATTACATCTTCCCGCCCACTCTCCACAATGCATCCAGATGGATCTTTGAAATTATACCTGTATGTGTGTACATGTATATGTACATAAATATTATGTATATACTATAAATATATGTTGTACATTAAATATATAATGTGCAGATTTATATACATATGAACATACATACATTTGATAACTGTATTCAATGATGTATGATAAATATTTACTGATCCTCACAAGGGCAGCAACAGTCATTTGCAGCATCTGCCAATTTCCATGGTGTAAACAGCCCCTCATGGCTACCAATTATTATCAAGCTACCAATTGTTCAACCACTTGCTAGCCCAAATTTTGAAAGAACAACCACCAGCTCTCATGGACCAGTTTGAAACTCACCCTAGTACAAGACACTTCTCTCCTTAAAACTTTCAATGGTTCCCCATTAAACTCAGAATAAAACCCAAACTTTATGCGTCAAATCCTAGGTTTGTAGGACCAGATTCTGCTTCTCTTTCCTTCTCAAACTCTATAATCTGATCCTTTTAAAACAATCTCATGGGAAGAACACTAGTTAAAAATTGGAATAACAAATGGGACTTCCCTGGTTGTCCGGAGGTTAAGATTCCACGGCAGCAATCCAGGGGGTGGGTTTGACCCTTGGTTGGGAAACTAAGATCCCACACGCTGTGCAGCATGGCTAATAATAATACATAAAAGATTGGTTTAAAAAATTGGGATAACAAAGCATCATCCTAGCGATCTCAAATTAGAACTTCTTAGGCAAGGAATCCAGAGATTACATATACACAATGGAGTATTACTCAGCCATTAAAAAGAATACATTTGAATCAGTTCTAATGAGGTGGATGAAACTGGAGCCTATTATACAGAGTGAAGTAAGCCAGAAAGAAAAACACCAATACAGCATACTAACGCATATATATGGAATTTAGAAAGATGGTAATGATAACCCTGTATAGGAGAGAACAATTGAGACACAGATAGACATCTTTGGGACTCTGTGGGAAAGGGAGAGGGTGGGATGATTTGGGAGAATGGCATTGAAACATGTATAATATCATATAAGAAACGAATCGCCAGTCCAGGTTTGATGCAGGATACAGGATGCTTGGGGCTGGTGCACTGGGATGACCCAGAGGGATGGTACGGGGAGGGAGGTGGGAGGGGGGTTCAGGATTGGGAACACATGTACACAGGTGGTGGATTCATGTTGATGTATGGCAAAACCAATACAATACTGTAAAGTAATTTGCCTCCAATTAAAATAAATAAATTTAAATTAAAAAAAAAAAAAGAATCCAGAGACTACAAGTTGTATCTACCTAAACAGATTCAGGATTAGCAGACACTGCAAACCAGACAAAGGATCACTTCAGCCAGCAAAATTTTATTTTTCCCATACAGAGTTTTGAAAATTTTAATCCACTGCCAAAATTTTTGAATTGGCAAAAGCGAAATAAAAATTCTTCAAACATCAGAAGATCTGGCAACCTGGACTAGAGCTGAGAGGACAAAGCTATTTAAAATAGCCCTTTGACTCACAACCCTGCCAACCTCCATTGTCTTAATGACAGTGGACTTCTTTCAATTATTCATCCTCCCCCCAAAGGAGTTTGAAATCCTTGATGTATGACAGTTTCTGGGCCTGTCTACCTCCTTCCATCTACAGCATTCCATTCACCCTAAACCACCCTCATCTGCGTCTCAGTGATTTCAGGACTCAAGTTAAACACCACCTCCTTGTGGAAGGGCTCTCTGATCCCACGGACTAACTGTTCCTGTTAAATTCTCTCACCCCCTTTTCCTCTTGTAATTTTCACTGCACCTACAATTACCTGTGAAATGCCCGTCACCTCCACTACATACCAAACCCCTCAGGGGAAATAATCAACCTTTCAAATACTTACAACACAGATGCTGAAAGATGAACATACTTCAGGTATTTATTAAGTAAACGGACAGATTCCATAAATATTCAGGCAAGTTCGAGATCACTTTGCTCTGGGAACCTTACAGGAAGGACACCAAGAAGAGGTAAAGTTTTAGCTAGATGTTAAAGAAGAGAGGCAGACACTAATAATAATAGGGAGAGCAGAAAGCATTCAGGAGAGGAGAGTTCCAACAGCTGTTAATTTGAGGCCCCTCAGCACCATCCACTTCCTTCAGTGCTAGTAAGAGCCTGAGCTGACTTCAGTAAACGCCTTTCCCATTTTCAATCTCATGATTCTTCCAGCTCCACCTACAGACCTTATGACCCAGACCTAAATTTTAGCACCTCGTATTTCCCGCAAGTCACAATAACTGGTTTAGTAAACAATAAGATCCTACTGTATAGCACAGGAAAGTGTAATATATATCCTACGATAAACCATAGTGGAAAAGACTATGAAAAAGAACACATATATATGCATAACTGAGTTACTGGGCTATATAATAGAAATTAACACAGCACTGTAAATCAGCTATACTTCAACAAATTATTGCTTTAGGGATGAGTTCAAGTCTACCTAGATAAAGCTAGCCTGGTCTTATACACTACTAACAAATATATCACTCTATCCCATGACACTGAAACTCGAAGGGTGGAACTACTGCTCCTATCTTGCTACCACAGGGACCCCAAAAACAAAAATAAAATCTGGACGAAAGCAGAGGCAAAAGACAGAGGAAAACTGCATCTCGGTGCTATTCAAGCTATAATTAGAACAAATTCTGCCCTCACAAGAGCCACCATATTTGCCCTCTGCTTGAGACGAAGTGGATGTGTTTCTGACACTTGGAAAGAGACCTAAGTAGAATAAGGAATTATTCTTATGAAAGATCCAGAAACTTACCAAAGATCCAGGCCCTCAATAAACTACATGTTGGTTGCAGGAGGTCTATAGGTTGGTGACTAGGGGATGGAGCTTATGAAAAATATTTTTTGGTCAATTATAGAGGAGCAAAGGTCTGATTGCAAGGTTCACATACCATACTACTTCAACAAAGAATACAGGGGTACCCCTCAATATTTTTGAAATCTATATACAGAATGGTGATACAGTGACTTATAGTAAATATATGTTTGATCTTCATTCCTGATTTCTGGCACAGAGCTCCCAAACCTTTGGAATTTCCTAAGTGAAGAGAGTGATAAAGATGTCTTTTGTTATGTTACTGACATCACTTTTGGACAGGACCCAAGATGAGGGCTGGATGCCAGTGGAGCCAACCCTGTGATTAGAGGGTTGGAATTGCCAGTCGCAGCCCCTAACCTCGGGGGAGGGGAGAGGGACTGGAGATTGAGTTAAAGTATCAGTGGCTGATGATTCAATCTATCTTGCCTGTGGAATGAACCCACCATAAAGACCCAGAATGATGAGGTTCACAGAGCTTCCTGGTTGCTGAACACTTGGAGGGGCTGGGAGAGAGGCGGCTGAGAGAGGGCAAGGAAGTTCTGGCCCTTAAAGCATACTCAGCTCCACAATCTCGCACTGGGACATTTATGTGTGTCCTCTTTTGTACCTTTTAACAAACTAGTAGAAGTAGGTAAGTGCTTCTGAGTTCCGTGATCTGCTACAGCAAGTGAACTGAACCCGGTGAGAAGGCTTTGGGAACATCCAACCTGCTGCCAGTTAGTCACATGCACAGGTGATAAGCCAGGCTTGCAGCTGATACCTGAGGTTGTGCTGGGGCAGCCAGGGGGTCGTCTTGTGTAACTGAGCCCTCAACCTGTGAGGTGTGACCTTATCTCTCTGATTACAGGAATGCCCATCAAAACTACAACAAGAAATCAAATTCCACTGGTCAGAATGGCCATCCTCACAAGTCTACAAACAATAAATGCAGGAGAGAGCCTGCAGGAAAGGGAACCCATCTACACTGCTGGTGGGAATGTACATCAGCAACAGCCAAAGGACAATCACCAAATGCCAGAAAAAAGCTACCAAGAGAGCTAAGCCTCGGCTCTGACATGCCCAGACCTGGGTCTATATCCTGAGAAAATCATAATTTAAAAAGACACATGCACCCCAATGTTCACTGCAGCACCACTTATAATAGCCAGGACTGAACCAGCAAAATGTCCACCAACAGATTAAGGCTTAAAAAGATGTAGTACATACATAAAATGGACTATTACTCAGCCATAAAAAAATAAATGAAATTTTGCCTACAAGCCACAGGAATGGACCTTGGAGGATCACACATTAAGTGAAGTCAGGCAGAGAGAGGAAGATAATAGTGTAAAATGTCCCTTCTAGGCAAAATGAAGAAAGAAATACAAAGGAGCTGATTTAGAAAACAAAGAGAGACTCTCAGAATTCAAACACAGGTTACAGAAAAAGGAAAAAAAATATTGAAGAGCTAGGGATCAGTTAGGAGGTTGGAATTAACATATACAAAGAAATCTGCAACTGTACTAAATAAGCCATAAGCAAGGGACTGATGTTCAGCACAGGGACTTTGCTCAACCTTCTGCAATAACCTCTATGGCAAATGAGTCCTAAAAAGAACAGACATATAGGTATGTACATGTCATAACTGAAATAGACAACAAGCTAAACATCGCAAATTGACTATACTCCAACATGGCATCATAATGAAGTTGAAAAAAAAAATGAAATGAAAAGCAATGCATGGTTTCTACTCTCCGACTTCCTTGACTTGGGCTGCTATCACATCCCTAGAGCCTCAGAAGGTTTGGGTCCCGTGGCTGGACTGTGCTGTGGTCGAGACAGCCAAGAGGGTGCCCTTTATTGAGCCCCCTCTTAAACCTTAAGTGTCTGATTTGCTCTGGCTGGAACCAGAGTCCCTAGTGCACCCAAATGATGCTGGCCCGACCCTGTGGCCTTGAAGACCTTGGAAAAGTCACCTTGCCCTGGGTTTCTCAGCTCAAGCCTCCTTCCTGAGAGTACAGTCTTCTAGGCACCTAGGAACCCTCAGCAGGGTGCTGTGGCTCAGGTTGGGATGAGCCTGGAGTTGGCGGGGTGGTGAATCTTTAGGGGGAATAAGCAGTGAGACACAAGCCCCTGGGTGTTTTCTCAGGTATATTTCACTCTAATTCACAGCCCAGGAAGCCGGCTTTCCTTAAGGCTCTGGTGGCCTGAGGAACCGGTTAGGCATGAGAAAGTGCTGCCGCCTTGTGGACATTTCCTGTAACTACAGCTTGACCACTGCTGCTTACTGGCACCTCCAATTCACAAGGCCTGGGGGACTGTTAATAACAGCTGCCCTCAGGAAGTTTCCTGGGATGGTTATTTCAGAAATCAGTTGCAAACACAACCAATTTTCAAGAAGCCAATCGCAACAGGTAAATTTTCCTCACATTCTTGAAGAGAAAAAAAAAGCAAAATACACAAAACCATCACAACACATTGGTTCAGTCGCTCAGTCGTGTTTGACTCTTTGTGACCCTTTGAACTGCAGCACACCAGGTCTCCCTGTCCATCACCAACTCCCAGAGCTTGCTCAAACTCATGTCCATTGAGTCGGTGATGCCATCCAACCATCTCATCCTCTGTCAGCATCCCTAACTATTACAGGAATGCCAATCAAAAGTACAACGAGGTGTCACCTCCCACTGGTCACAATGGCCATCATCATAAAGTCCACAAACAAAAAATGCAGGGGAGAGCGTGGAGCAGAAGGAAACATGCTGTGCCATTTGGGGGAATGTAAGTTGGTAACAGCCACAGGGGAGAACAGTATGAAGGTTCCTTAGAAAACTAAAATTAGAGCAGCCACATGATCTGGAAAGGCCACTTCTGGGCCTATATGCTGAGAAAAACCATAATTCAAAAAGACACACGCGCTCCAACCTTAATGGAAGCAAGCAACATATCCATCGTCAGAAGGATGGATAAAGAAAATGTGGTATATACATACAATGAAATATTCCTCAGCCATTAAGAAGAATGAAATAATGCCTTTTCTAGCAACATGAATGGACCTGGGGATGACATACCAAGTGAAGGAAGTTGGACATAGAAAGACAAATAACCTATGATATCACTTGGAGAATCTAAAAATCGAGGTACATGACCTTATTTACCAAACAAATACAGACTCAACAATTTTGCAAACAAGCTTATGGTTACAAAACACAAGAGGCAGCGCAAAGAATAAATTAGGAGGCTTTGATTAACATAAATTCAGTAACATATGTAAAAAAGTCAATCAACAAGCAACTATTGTAGAGCACAGGGAACGCTACTGAGTCTTCTTTAATAACCTATATGTAAAAACAATCCGAGGAAGAATAAAATATATATATATAATTGAATCAGGTTGCTGTACACCCAAAACAAACACAACCTTTTTTTAAGTCAACTAGACTCCAATATAAAATAAAAATTAAATGCAAAAGAAAAGCAAAGAAATGCCTCGGCTGCTCTCACATCCCTAAAGTCTGACAGCCCTGGATCCCAAGGCTGGACTCTGGTGGTGCTGTGGGAACTGAGGAGGATGCAGCAGCAAATGAGCCCCTCTTGGAACTGGAGTGCCTGGTTCCCTGTGGAGGGACCCTGACCTCCAGATCCAGGCAGGCCCTCATACAGCTCAACCAAGCCTAGCGCAACTGAAAACAATGGACCCTCTGCACTGAAAGAGCTTTGAAATGTTACCAGGTCTCCAAGTCTCCGTGTGGGGTTCCCAGCAGCAGCCTCCTTCCTCAGAGTCCCGCCACCTAACTAGGACAGCAGCTTCAGCCTCAATTTTGGCAGGATCTGGGATTTGTCTGGGGGGCTCAGGGAGAGGGGGTAGAAGTCATGAGACAAGAGCCCTGGCACAGTCCACTCTGATCCACAACCCAGGAACACGCCTTTCTCTAGGGTTCCAGTTGCCGGAGGAACCCGAGAAGGGCATAGGGGAGTGCTGCCACCTTGTGGACATTTCCCATAACAACAACTTCACAGCCAGTGCATGGGGCACTCTGCGACCCCCCAGGTGCCACTACTGGAAAAGAATCCATCTGCCAATGCAGGAGACACAAGAGATGTGGGTTTGATCCGTAGGTCGGGAGAGCCCCTGGAGAAGGAAATGGCAACCCACACCAGTATTCTTACCTGGGAAATCCCGTGGACAGAGGACCCTGGCAGGCTACAGTCCATGGGGTTGCAAAGAGTCAGACATGACTGAGCACAGCACAGCTAGGAACACTTCAAATTCACAAGGCCTGAGGGGCTGTAAAGGATGCCTGTTCTCAACAAATGTTCTGGGGTAGGTAATGGAAAAACAATTCCAAACAGGGCAGACCTTCAAGAAGCCAATCGCAAGAGGTCCATTTAATGCACTGTGTGTGTTGGTTTTTTTTAAGCACATGAAAAGATGCTCCACATGGGCCACATCAGAGAACTGAAAATCACACCTATAAGGAGGTATCACACTGCAACAGTCAGAATGACCGTTAGCAAAAAAGACCAACAGCAGATGTCGGAGAGGGCATGGAGGAAACAGAAGCCTCCTACAGTATTTGGGGGGATGTAAACTGGTAATAGCCACAATGGAGAACAGTATGGAGGTTTCTTAATAAACTAAAAAACAAACTACCATATGATCTATAAATTGCAGTCCAAGGGGTACACTCAGAGAAAACTACTCAGGTGTACTTTGGTGTACGGCCACAACGAACACAGCATTGTAAATCACCTAAACTCCAGTACAAAATAAAATTTAACAAGAATTCCATTAAATTGTAGGACAGCCAGCTGGTGTCAGAGAATTGCTTGATGTGGTGTAAATACCTCCACACATTAGATGAGCAGCAGTGTCGAAGTGAGGCATTCTCCTGAATGAAAGGAAACACACGGGGAAGAAAGACATAAAACAGGAAAGAGGTGGGTTTCCCCTAGACAGAGAGAGAGAAAAGTGAGTTTTCCATTTACCAAAAAATTAAAAAATCATCAACTGCTTTTCCAGGAAAGCAGAACTAGGAAAACTAACTTATACAAAATAAAATAGAACCCAGGAAAATAGTAAAGTATGTAAATTCATGGAAAAGGAAATGGCAGCCCACTCCACTGCTCTTGCCTGGAGAATCCCATGGACAGAGGAGCCTGGCGGGCTACAGTCCACTGGGTCGCAAAGAATTGGACGTGACTGAGCAACTAACACTTTCTCTGTTTCCTTCATGCAAATTCAAATATCCAAAGCCCCATGGAAGTCTGGTTTTAGGAGTTATAATCTCTGGAACTATAAAGTAATAAATTTATGTTGTTTTAGGAAATCAAGTGTGTGGCAGAAAGCCCATTTTCATACAGATACTCTGTCCTAAAGTCAAACTTTTCAAAACAGATGGAAACATGCAGTGGCTCTTGTTCAACTCCACAATTTGACTTATATGAAAAAAAGTAAGCCATGGTGCCTCCAGACAACCTGCCAAACTCATAATGCATGAGTTCTTGGCCTCCCAGCTCACCTTTATCTCTGAACAGGTTCGCTCCACACTTTCTTCAAGCTCTCTGAGCCTGGCACCAGAACACAAAGCCTGTTTTTGAAGAGTGTCATTAAGGTATGTTTGAAAGACTTGCCACCACTTAAAGGGAGAAAGAAAAGCAAGCTCTTCTGCCAGGTGTATATTCCACAAACTTAATGAGAACTGAAGCACGTGAAGAAATAAGTTGGTATCATTACTACCAAGATGTGGAATTGAAAATAAGGCTCAGGATGGGACAAAGTCAGATCAAAGTGATGGGACACCAGCTTTGTTAGCAAAGCCACAGGTGTGTGCCAAGCATCGAGGCAAAGAGAGCAGATGGCACCCCTTGCACAGCCGCAACGCTAATTGGGCTTGCAAGTGTCAAATGGCCACAGCTGCCTGGTACAAAAGAGCCCCCTATTAACTTGCAGGACCGACCCCTCAAGGCCCCAAAGTCTAACAGCCAGATCTGTTTTGGATTTACATTCCAAGAAAGGTAACTCCCCCACCCCCCAACCCCTAAGGTCATGAGTTTTATGGAAATAGTAAATTCAATATATACGATATTCAGTTACTGCTATCGGCATGTAGATTTCTAAGTGAAAACTCACACCATACCCTCACCGGCTGAAATACTACGAAGCACTGCCATTTTGCTGATGTATCCCTGGGTTGAATTCTGTCTCTGCCTCATCGACCATCCCCTTACAGCTCTGAATCAGCTCCAGAATCCCATGGATTTTGTGGCAGGCTTCGGGGGGATTATCGGATCCAGGTTAGGAATCACTCTCATCTCTTTTCCACTGATGGCTGTTCAGTGGCCTATGTGAAAAGTTGGGATTAAGAACCTTCTTAGTTTACAAAGGTTCTCCACTCACAGCACCAACTGCACCGCTGCTTTGCTTCCGACAGTGCTCTGGTGACCACAACATGAATGCGGCTCAGAAAGGCTTTTTTTTTTTTAAGTTACTACAGAGGAGAAGGAAATGGCTACCCACTCCAGTATTCTTGCCTGGAGAATTCCATGGACAGAGGAGCCAGGCGGAGTATAGTCCATGGGGTCGAAAAGAGTTGGACATGACTGAGCAACTAACACTTTCTTCTGCTTTCACCTATTTTTACCTACTATCTACCTATCACAGCAACCAATTAGGCAAAGTCTTATCACCGTAATCTAGACCGGAGGTTGGCAGACTTTTTCTTAAAAGACCAAGTAGTAAATACATTAGGCTTTGAGGGCCAAGAGGCAGAATTAAGGCTATTATACCCATGCCTAAACAATCATTTGAAACATAATCATTTAAAAATGGAAAGAACATTCTTGCTCATAGAGCCTCCACAAAGAGGTAGTGGGCCAGCATTAGCACAAGGGCCGTACTTTGCCAACCTCCCACCTAGCTAAAGGAAGTCAACCGTCAATATTCATTGGAAGGACTGAAGCTGAAGCTCTAATACTTCGGTCACCTGATGCAAAGAGCTGACTCACTGGAAAAGACCTGATGCTGGGAAAGATTGAGGGCAGGAGGAGAAGGGGATGACAGAGGATGAGATGGTTGGATGGCATCACCGACTCAATGGACATGAGTTTGAGCAAACTCCAGGAGGTAGTAAAGCACAGGCAAGCCTGGCATGCTGCAGTCCCACGGGGTCACAAAAAGTTGGACAGGATGTAGCAACCGAACAACAACAACAAAAATCTAGATAATTTAGAAAGTCTATTCACAGGTTGAGGGGTGGGAATCCTGGAATTTGAATTCTGAACTGTTCCCTTTAATCATTCAAATTCTTTACATTAAATCCCTGTAGTTTGTGTGTGTGAGTGTTTTCCTGGAGCCCAGAAATCAATAGGGTGTATTAGATGCAAAGCAGCCAATGGGAGCTTCAGGATTTGCTGCAGGTAAATATAATTAAGGGATATTGATGCACACTTATATCCATGATGTTTTTCTCAAAAAAACGGGGTGGGGATTACATTATATTTTTACTCAACTGCAAAACAATGATAGCAGTTTAAGCAACACGGAAAGAAAGCTCTCCTAATTGATATTACCAGTTAGCTAACTTTTATATGCAGTTTAGCCTTCTCTAATTGACATTTTATAAATGGTAGCTGCTTCTAAGTGTTCCATTTTGATTCATACCAATCTGCTGGCATTACACATGAACTGGAAGAAAATGCGGAGCCTTCTGCTTCAAGTATCCTAATTTACATGCTGAATCAGAAGGTCAGAATGAATCTTTGTCATATTTAGAGCCCCATACATAGGCCCAGAAATAGAAGGCAGCATGTTGGTTTTATTTTTGTTTTTTATTTTTTATTTTTTTGATGGCATGAAAGATAATTCCAAAAAAAAAAGGCTGCAAATCATCACTCAATGTGAACTCAATGGGAGTTTACAACAACAAAATCTACTGCGCTGGAAGATAAATACTATGGAAAGTGCTTTGGCATGAGGAGTATGGCTCTGTTTAAGTTGAAGATTCTTCTTCATTCTGATAGCAGTCGAGCAGCAGATGGCCTGAAGTTATCATAAATATGGAAGCCCCAGAAGTGCTCTGAAGAGCAGCCAAAACACAACTCTTGAACAACACACAGCACAGAGAGAAGCGTCTGACACCTATAGAAGAAGGCGAATCCTGCCCCCAGACAGTACAGTTTCTAAGCAGAGCTTCTGAGATGTCACCTAGCTTTCCCACACAGCAGTAAAGCATAGAGCAGCCCCATTTTTAAAAGCTTCCATGGCAAGGAAGTTAGCCTTTCTTTCAATTAAATTACCACATTTTTGCAACAAAGAACTTGAAATAGAATTTCAAGTGCTTTCTTCTTTGGAAACTTGCTGTCAAAATCGCAGCTTACTAGTAAGATGAAGAGCTGTACGTTGCAAAGGAGAACTCTAATAGGATGGTATGCTTCTGCTTAAGAGTGACTTTCCACCCTTCTCTAGGTACTGTGATTTTTCCCCTTGTTCCCATCGGCCTAAATGAGTACCTGAGATGCCACCCAAAGAGATCTTTATTGAAAATTCCCTTCACTGATGAATTACGAAAGTAGCTCACTTTATATCTGCAGCAGCTACAGCCAGAGTATTTTGTAGTTACCAGGCTTCAATAAATAAACACATGTGAGATCCATCCATCTATTTGTTAATGCCTATTATGTGCTGTGCGAGATAACAAGAAATACAGGGATGAAAAATTTACAGAGAACAATACTCCTCTCCCTGTGTTCCTACAGAATTGGTTTAGACACTGTGGCCTTCTCACACTCAGTCCCCCAAATGGGAAAAGGAGGAACTGATTTGATTGGAGAAATAACGAGAATCCCAAATCCCTGGTCCACCGTTTGGTCCTGGGCAAGGCTGACTGATTCATAGTCGCTGCGCTGACGAAGGCCATGATCCACCAAGATGCTGCACTTGGGTTACTGGATGACTGTTCTCCCATATGTGAGTCCCACGGAGGAAACTCAGGGTCAGGAGGGAGGAATCAAGAAGTCCATGTGGGAATTTTCTGGCAATCCAGTGGTTAAGACTCATGCTTCCATTGCAGGGGATGCAGATTCAGTCCCTGGCGGGGAACTAAGATTCCTCATGCTGTGCAGTGCGGCCAAGTAATTAACAGAGAGCTGAAAAAGTCCGCCTGGGTTAGAGGTCTCAGCCTCATTCTTCAACTCTGTTTTACTCTGTTAACATTAGACGTAAAATTGATATTTTGATTTTTCTCTGCCTGTGTCTGCTTTTCAGAAGGTTCATTAAGTCAAAAAAAAAGATGGCTCTGACTCCTTCCAGCTCTCAAACCCCAACAAATAAGATTCCTGCCCTCAAGAAGCTCAGAGCCTTCCAGGATCTTTACTTCTGATTTTTTTTTCATATACACTATATATAATATAATTAAACCATGAGTAGAAAAGAAAATCTAGCCCACTTTTCCAAGAAACATGAATTCAATTAAACCCTTTAAAGGAACTACCAGTCTTTATACCTACAGACATTTAAGAACACAGTCTCCAATTAAGTCAATACACAAACAGCATTAGTTACATATAAAATATTATATAAGAAACTAAAAACAGAAAATTGAGTACCTGGTGTCTTGGATTTAGGTGGCCTTAAGTATTTGGTAACAATCTAAACACTGTAAAAAAAAAAAAAAAAAAACTCATATGCCAGTGACCTGAGCAGTAGTTATTATAGAGTCTATGACCTGGTAATCAGAGGGCAGAGAAAAAAAGACTTTCACCAGGAATGTTGTGCTTTCCAAGTAAGGAGAAAAAGTGTTTTGCTCAAATTCGACTAGTCGGTACAAGACACTTTTCTACTGGTTTCCACACATAATTGTCTACTTTAAAAATTATCAAAGATAGAGAAAAGCAAATATTATCACTTACATATGGAATCTAAAATAATTATACAAATGAACATATACAAAACAGAAATAAAGAAAATTAATAAGCCCTTAGCCAGACTCATCAAGAAAAGAAAGGAGAGGATTCAAATCAATAAAATTATAAATGAAAAGGAGAAGTTACAACAGACACCTCAGAAATACAAAGAATCATAAGAGCTTGCTACAAGCAACTATACACCAAGAAAAGCAGACAACCTAGAAAATGGACAAATTCTTAGGAAGATATAACCTTCCAAGACTGAACCAGGAAGAAATAGGAAGTATGAACAGACCAATCACAAGTACTGAAATTGAAACTCTGACTAAAAATCTTCCAACAAACAAAAATCCAGGCAGGTGACTTCACAGACAAAATCTATCAAACATTTAGAGAAAAGGTAACACCTACAATTCTAAAACTGTTTCAAAAATTGCAGAGGAAGGAATACTACCAAAGTCATTCTATGAGACCATCATCACCATGATACCAAAACCAAACAAAGATATCACAGACACACACAAAATTACAGGTCTATATCACTGAGGTTAAAGCGTCTGCCTGCAATGCAGGAGACGGGTTCAATCCCTTGGTTGGGAAGAACCCCTGGAGAAGGAAATGGCAACCCACTCCAGTACTCTTGCCTGGAGAATCCCATGGAGAGAGGAGCCTGGTAGGCTGCAGTCCATGGGGTCGCAAAGATTGGACACGACTGAGCGACTTCACTTTCACTTTCACCACTGATGAACACAGATGCAAAAATCCTCAACAAAATACTAGCAAACCAAATACAACAACACATTAAAAGGATGATACACCTAGATCAAGCGGAATTTATCCCAGGGATCCAAGGATTCTTCAATATATGCAAATCAATCTATGTGATATACCACATTAACAAATTGAAGAATAAAAACTGTAGGATTGAGGTTTCCCTGGTGGTCCAATGGCTAAGAATCTGCTTTGCAATGCAGGGGACACCAGTTCGAGCCCTGGTCCAGGAAGATCCTGCATGCCGCAAGTACAGAAGCTCATGCACCATACAGCCCATGCCCCACGACGGAAGCCACTGCAACGAGAAGCCCACATAGCACAATAGAGAGCAGCCCCCGCTCTCCCCAACTAGGGAAAGCTCATGCACAGCAATGAAAACCTAACACATCCAAATATATATAATTTTTTTTATAAAATCAATAAAAATATAAGCTATAAGGATATATTGTACTACACAGGGAATACAGCCAATATTTTGCAGTAACTATGACTGGAGTATAACCTTTAAAAATTGTGAATCTCTATATTTTACACCTGTAACTTACATAGTATTAGGTATCAACTATACTTCAATATAGAAAAGACAAAGACAAAAAAAAAAAAAACCAGACCCACAGACACAGGAAACAAACTTGTAGTTACCAAAGGGAAAAGGGGAGGAGGGTTATATTAGGAGCTTTGGATTAACAGATATACACTGCTGTATATGAAACAAACAGCAAAGGACCTATTTTATAGCACAAGGAACTATACGTAACATTCTGTAATAACCTATAAGGGAAACAAATCTGAAAAAGAATATATGTATATATTCTACATAAGATATGCTTGATATCTTATAATAATCTATAATGGAAAATAATGTTTAAAAAAGCATATGCATAATCACATATATGGGCTTTCCACGTGGCACAGCAGTAACAGTGGTAAAGAATCCAGATGCCAATGCAGAAGATGCAAGAGACGTGGGTCCAATCCCTGAATTGGGAAGATCTTCTAGAAAAGGAAATGGCAGCCTACTCCAAGATTCTTGCCTGGGAAATCCCATGGACAGGAGACCCTGGCAGGATACAGTCCTTGGGGTCACAAAGAGTCAGACACGACTGAGCACACCCACACACAATCATATACATATGTATATATATTGAATCTGGAGAAGGCAATGGCAACCCACTCCAGTACTCTTGCCTGGGAAGTCCCATGGACGGAGGAGCCTAGTAGGCTACAATCCATGGGGTCTCGAAGAGTCGGACATGACTGAGCGACTTCACTTTCACTTTTCACTTTCACGCACTGGAGAGGGAAATGGCAACCCACTCCAGTATTCTCGCCTGGAGAATCCCAGGGATGGGGGAGCCTGGCAGGCTGCCGTCTATGCTGTCGCACAGAGTCGGACACGACTGATGTGACTTAGCAGCATATATTGAATCACTTTGTTCTACTCTTGAAATTAATACTGCACTGTAAATCAACAATATTTCAATTTTTTAAAAAATTAAAAACTTTAAAAAAGTGTCAAAAGCAACAAATGAGAAAAAACTGTTTTAATTCAAGTGACTTTTCTAAAGAAGAAACAATCCCTCCTGATTTTGTTTGTCATTCCAGGTTACATATCTAAAACCTCACATTATATATTCTGTGGTTAAGTTTTTGTTATTGTTACAAAAAGCTTACCATCCAGGACTTGGCCAAGAGTATATAACACTCTCAGTTCAGTTTAGTTCAGTCGCTCAGTCATTTCCGACTCTTGCGACCCCATGAATTGCAGCACGCCAGGCCTCTCTGTCCATCACCAACTCCCAGAGTTAACCCAAACTCCTGTCCATTGAATCGGTGATGCCATCCAGCTATCTCATCCTCTGTTGTCCCTTTCTCCTCCTGTCCCCAATTCCTCCCAGCATCAGAGTCTTTTCCAATGAGTCAACTCTTCACATGAGATGGCCAAAGTATTGGAGTTTCAGCTTTAGCATCATTCCTTCCAAAGAACACCCAGGACTGATCTCCTTTAGAATAGACTGGCTGGATCTCCTTGCAGTCCAAGGGACTCTGAAGAGGCTTCTCCAACACCACAGTTCAAAAGCATCAATTCTTTGGTGCTCAGCTTTCTTCACAGTCCAACTCTCACATCCATACATGACCACAGGAAAAACCATAGCCTTGATTAGACGGACCTTTGTTGGCAAAGTAATGTCTCTGCTTTTGAATATGCTATCTAGGTTGGTCCTAACTTTCCTTCCAAGGAGTAAGCGTCTTTTAATTTCATGGCTGCAGTCACCATCTGTAGTGATTTTGGAGCCCAGAAAAATAAAGTCTGACACTGTTTCCACTGTTTCCCCATCTATTTCCCATAAAGTGATGGGACCGGATGCCATGATCTTCGTTTTCTGAATGTGGAGCTTTAAGCCAACTTTTTCACTCTGCTCTTTCACTTTCATCAAGAGGCTTTTTAGTTCCTCTTCACTTTCTGCCATAAAACACTCTGAAGATATACAAATGTCACCAATATTCATTTAGTAGTTGTTCACTGAGTGCTAAGGTGTATCAGAAATTGTTCTGGGAGCTGGGGATGAGAAAGGGAACCAGCTTTGATCTGGAAGGTTTCTGCTCATCAAAAAAAGAGAACACGGGAAGCCTCAGTAAATTTTAAGCTTTTGCCCAGAAAGTTCAGAAATCATTTCCACTCAGATTTCACTGGCCAAAGAAAAGCACATGACCAAACATTATGTCAATGAGACAGGAAAAAGAGGGGCAACAAATATTTTCAAATAAAATTAAAATCAATAGTGATTGAATAGACTTGCATAGCTCGTGATCACTTCCAAGGCATACTCTCAAATCTCCAGAGGACTGCACAAGTTCCATGGTCAGCAACAAGCCGTTTCTGTGAGGCAGACCTCACTTTATTGCATTTTGCAGGCACTGTGTTTTCTACAGACTGAAGCTTTGTGGCAATTATGTATCAAACAGATCTATAGGCACCATTTTTCCAACAATGTCTGCTGACTTTGTATCTTTGTCGCATTTTGGTAATTTTTGCAATATTTGACACTTTTTCATTATTATTGTTTTTGTTATGGTGATCTGTGGACAGTGATCTTTGCTGTGACCATTGCAAAATGGTGATGACTCGATGCGGGCTCAGAGAATGGTTAGCGGGTTTTTTTAGCAAGTATGTATTTTTAACTTAAGGTATGTGCATTATTCTTTTTAGACAATGCTATCTACTGTACACTTAACAGACCACAGTACAGTGTAAACAAAACTTTTATATATGTTAGAAAACCAAAAGATTTGTGTGACTCTCGTACTTGCAATCTTTATTGAAGTGGTCTGGAACTAAACCTATATGATCTTTGAGCTTTGCCTGTATTCTGTTCTGGTATGATGATAGTAGTAGATTTGTATATTTTAAAGTATAAACTGAAACCCCCAAAACACAGTTGATCCGTATGAATAACAACCAATAACATCTCTTTTGGATTGCCAGTTTGTGAACTCAGTTAACCAATGCAATGAAATTCTAGTACAACAAAATAGTTTGGACATGAATTTAAAGTTCTATTTTAAATCCATTAAAATCCAACTTTAAATAAAGTTCTATTTTAAAACTATTAACAGCATGGCATTTAGAGTTATTTATCTAGAAATATAATTTGTTGCCAACATAATTTGGTTGCTTCTTTTAGGCAGTTCTGAAATATACAATTTTGATATGGTAAGATATAAAATATTATTAAATCTCACTATATGTACAAAGTTAGAAACAACATAAACCCTTCACAATTAAAGGTAAAGGATTTCATTTCAAAGTTGGTGAGCTATGGAAACTATCAACAGTTTGCACTGCACCATATAAAGTTGCCAATACAGACTTTGTTAACATTATGGAAACCAATTCTGCCAATTATTTTACTGACTATTTTGGCTGTTGTTTTTAACAGTCAATACTTACAGATTAAATTTTTTTAAATCTATAATAATGTCACCCATACATTCACTGATGCTGAAAAAACACAGCAAAAAATCAATAGCTTTTGAACCACTGCCAACATATACCATACTGTTAATTTGAGAACAAACTCTGAGCCATTAGAAATAATACTAAGGAAATACTCATAGCATCGAAAGTGTAAGACACGATGGCTGTAGATTTATGGTCCATGAAGGCAACCCCATTTGATTTTTTTTTTCCAGAAGAAAATAAGGCTCAGATGCATTGTGCATCGTGAATTATATGATTTCTTTAGGTACCACTCCTCACAAAAAACCCCACTGCCACTCCGAATTTTAAACCTTGTCATAAAGAGTGAATCCATGAAGCCATATTCCCAATAACTATGCTTCATTGGGGTGTTTTGCCCCTATGTAACTTTTTATCTGAAAGACAAATGAGAAAATATTGGCTGTTTAAACCATGCTAAGTACCTAACAGCTCTCTGTCTTCTATTTCAAGACATGGCTGTCAAGTCCATCACTTACAAAGATACTTGCCAGTCCTCCAGTCAATCTGCAGTGGAAACTGCCTGCAGAAAGGCTCTACTGTTACTAACTGTGCAATCCTGTTGAGCCTCTTGCTAACAAAATAAAAATGTATTATGCTCGCTCTTGTTATATGGCAGGTGTGGACAGCTTTGAAAAGCTACATGTTTATACAGCTGTCTTTCTAAATTATCCAGTGAGAATACTGACTTTTCCAAAAGTGTAATCCAAATGGTTTACACTTTGGGGGGTAAACATGTTCTTGAGTCAAGCCAATTTGACAACCATGAGCATGCCTACTATGTGCAAAGCCATGTGCCAGATTTAAGCCTAAAACTCTCACCAAACAAGCTATTGGATGTGCTATCCCATGAGCTCCTCTCTGGATGGAGCTCTCTCCTTCAACTCTGGTTGAAGCTCACCTGTGGATACTGCTCCGTGACAATGGTCAGTACCATTTCCAGACCATCCTGCTCATTCTTGGTCAAGAATAGTTCCCTGACCACTGTTATATACCCAGAATTTCCTCTAAGAGGCAACTTTACTGAAATTCTTGTAACACTACTCATTCCTTTCATTGTGTTTCATGCTTTGCTAATATGGAATTAATTTCACTCTCATCACCCTATCCTACTGTTTATTGATAGGTCTTCTCTCCTGGTAAGTCAGCTTTACAAAAAAAATGTTTCAAACCGTGAAGCCCAAATAAATTCAGTTGGGTTTACAATAATGGTTTCGGCCTTTCCCAAATGAAACAGAACAGTCATTCCCTCATTCTAACAGACCTATCACCCCTCTATCCTCAAGCATTTACAGAATACACACACTGAGTCTTGCTAGAAGTACTAAGATCTTGAAGTTTCACTATACTGCCCTGTGGTCTTACAACACTGTCCTTCCCACGGATTCTCACCTGAGGACCTCAGGAGGTCCCAAGGAGGGACCCAAGGAGGTCCACAGAGAGAAATGGAGCTTGGGAGACTTGGCAAGTGAACCAGGATGGGGGCAGGGGGAAAGTTACATTTTCACTCCACTAATCTTGAACTGCAATCTAGCAGTTCCTCCAATGATAAGACAATGAAATGCAATAGTATCAGAGGTACCTGAGGTTTTATCACCAAAAGAAATCACGAATATTTTCATCTCACATTTCAGTTTTTGCAGATATGCTGAAATACCATTTATGCTCATTACTATTTCAAAAGTACAGTAGATTTAAGGCCTTACACAATATCTTTTTTGATGTGTTACTAAGGTTCAAACATTAATTTAATGCAACACTTGAGTTTTATATATATATGTATATTTGATAAGCATGATTAAATATACTGGGTTTTCTGGGTTGCAGTACTGACTTTATGAATTAAAAAAATAATTATGAGAATCGTCCACAGGCTTTACATAATGTGCTGCCAAAGGGGTGCATGGTTCAGAAAAAGAACCAAACGAAGTGCAGTACAGCGACGGTATCTGAGTATGGGTGAGCACCCAAAGCTTGGAGAGGGTAACTTACTTTAGCAACTCTAAGCTTTAAGTTACTGTAAATTACTCCAGAAATAATAGTAACAACAACAGCAACCACAATACAGAGAATGCTTACTGAACTGGTTTCCTATTACTGCTGTACCACAAATCATCTCAAATTCAGTGGCTTAAAACAACACAAGCATTATCTTTCTGCGCTGGGTCTCTCAGAAATCCAAAATGGGTCTAATGGGTCAAAATTGAAATGTCAGCGGCACTTGTGTTTGTTCTGAAAGCTCGGGGGGTGAAGCTGTCTCCCTGCCTTCTCCAGCTTCGAAGAGCTGCCCGTGTGCTCATGTGTCTGTGTGCGCGTGCTGATGTGTGCGTGCGTGCTGATGTGTGTGTGTGCGTGCTGATGTGTGCGTGCGTGCTGATGTGTGTGTGTGCGTGCTGATGTGTGTGCGTGCTGATGTGTGCGTGCGTGCTGATGTGTGTGTGTGCATGCTGATGTGTGCGTGCGTGCTGATGTGTGTGTGTGTGCGTGCTGATGTGTGCGCACGTGCTGATGTGTGTGTGTGCGTGCTGATGTGTGCACGCGTGATGTGTGTGTGTGCGTGCTGATGTGTGCGCGCGTGCTGATGTGTGTGTGTGCGTGCTGATGTGTGCGTGTGTGCTGATGTGTGTGTGTGTGTGTGCGTGCTGATGTGTGCATGCGTGCTGATGTGTGTGTGTGCGTGCTGATGTGTGCTCACGTGCTGATGTGTGTGTGTGCATGCTGATGTGTGTGTGCGTGCTGATATGTGCGTGTGTGCTTAGCTGCTCGGTCATATCTGACTCTGCAACCTCAAGGACTGTATCCTGTCAGGCTCCTCTGTCCACAGGATTTCCCAAGTAAGAATACTGGAGTGGGTAGCCATTCTCTTCTCCAGGGGATCTTCCTGACCCAAGGATCGAACCCCGGTCTCCTGCATTGCAGGCGGTTTCTTTACCTGGGAAGGCAGGGAAGCCCTGCCTTATATCCAGAAGCTTTATATCCAGATTCCCTTGTACTTTACCCTCCAGACTTGCCGTCCCATGCTCTCCAGACCAACTCCCAGTTACACCTGGATGCAAAGTTTAATGCTTCCTTCGTGGCTCTCGAATGCCTGGTACTTTCATTGTTATGTCCCTGAATTTTATGTTTATTCATCCATTATTAACTTGTATTACTGTACAAACTTCAGCGTGGGGGGCAAACAAGAGCAGAGACTTAGCAGCTTCTTTATCATTCAATGAATGTGGCCCCCATAATTCATAAGAATGAAAATGCAACCTTTGAAGGCAATGACTTTCAATATCTCAGGCCTTTTACAGGGACTCTCAGGCCGACAATGACTGTCTCCACTCACTGGTGCAAGGCTTTGTCTTGGAATCTACTGGGGACACAGAAAGGCACTTGTCCCTGCTCACACCCTGTTTATAACATAAGGGATGGGAGAGGGAATAAGTAGAAATCAACCAGTGCAAACATGACTATTCAATAGAGGGGGGATTTAGTCAGTGACCCAGGCTTTAGGTCAGCATCACGAAGGGGCTTTTAATAAGCAAACAGATCAAACCAGTAGGACCTTTAGAACAGGCAGGGAGCTCTGCAGAATGAAGAGGGTTTTGCAGTTGAGTGAAGGCTGTGGGACAGAAATGATGGTGTAGTTCAGAGAGAAGTTTTGTTGGGGCTGAAGCAAGGCGGTGAGTTAGAATAGAACACTGGACTTGGAATTGGAAGGCTGACGTTTGAGGACCAGTTCTGCCACTACCTGTGGAACCACAAACACTCCATCATCTCAAGTTCTGTCACCCACAACAAGGGATAAAAGAAAGGCTATTCAGGGAGGTGGTTTGCAAAAATAAAATAACTAAGCCTGTGTAGATGTTGACCTGAATTTGAGGGCAGAACCCCATCAGAAAAGTCTCACTGGGAGGCAAGGAGACTCAGTCTGCTCTGAAGAAGCTCAAGAGTCAGGAAAACCCATGTTTCTTCTGAAGACTCAATACTTTTTACTGCAAACTCTTTCTTACTCAGTAATATGAGAGCAACAAGGTATGAGAAGAAGTAACAGGTCCTTATTACTTCAGAAGATTTCCACTTTAAAGGACTTTATTTCTCAAAAGACCATAGAATAACCACAGATCCAGCCGATGAACGTAGAGATCAGAGTCTAGAATTTTCCACAACTGAGACCTGACTTTGTATGAAATACATCACCCAGACTTACGGCTGCATGTCTCTCTAAGAAGTCCCAATAAAAATGCCGATGTCAAGATGATTTTGAATCTTTGAAGCATTCAGGCACTTGGGAATAAAAGTGAGAGTAAAAAGTTTTCCTAAAAATAAATCCAATGATAATGAACAGTCACAGTCTTTTATGTTTAAATTGCATGTAAATATTCAATGTGGTTTTTTTCTTAATTCTTTTGTGACGTGAATACAAGTTTCTCTTAAATGACATATATTCTGAACACCCCATCAACAATAACAAAAACAAATGTTTTCATGTCTATAGTTTAAAAAATAAAATGATCACCCCTTTGATAGTTCATTTCTTTGGAAGACATAGCAGAGGAATTAGAATAGTGTCAAGTGTACAGAGAGGTCTTCCCATTCCAAGCTACATGATATTAGGTAAAGCAACATCTTTAAGCAAGTGCTGCCTCATCTGTAAAATGGTAATAAAGATGTGAAGATCACATGAAACAGTAAGTGTAAAGAATCTAATATTCAGTTAGATATGTGTTCCCAACTCCTGATACTCTGTTACCTAAGTTAATGTACACCCTGGCTTCTCTCTCCAAACCTCTGGAGCCCCATCTCTGGAGGAAGAAGAATGACTTATGCAGCTGACTGACGGGCAAGTTCAAGAAGGAAGTGGACATTCAAAAGTCTGTCTGTGGTAAGTGTTCATTTAGAATCAGCTTACCTGAGCACAGGCTAACGTTCTGATCTGCTCGGTACCTCCATACAAGAAGGGAGCCATCCCTGAAAATGTCCATCTTGACCATGCCTGGTGGAAAAGTCCATGTGATTCAAAAGTAAAGTATGGGCAAGTCCACTTTGCCATAGATTCAAAGCCACATTCTCTAATCCTGCCATTATGAGCAATAAAGTTGAAATTTCAACTCTGTAACTATATAGCTTTTGTTTTCATATATCACTTGGTTCTGAATGCAGACACTTGTGAAAAAGAAGGTTCTTTACTGTTTTCGTACACTCAAATAAAAGGCACTCAATCCTAATGACTCTTACCAGCATCACAGCGTCTTCCAAACCCTCCCTACGATCTTCGCCACCACACACCCGGGTGCCTTCCTGACCTCTTCATCTGAGGCCATCAGCATTTCCATTCAACATGCCCCAAGTCAAACTCCTGATTTCCACATCCACCCCAACCCCTGTTCCTCCCATACACTCCCTCATCTTAGAAGCAGCCTAACCCTAACCCTTCTGGTTGCTCAGGCCCAAAATATTTGCCTCACTCTCACCATCTACATTCCACCTATCAGCAAAATTGTGTTGGCTCCACTGCACATTTTCAGACTTTATTAAATCTCTACTGCTACCACCCTCAACCAAGCTACCCACATTTCTTGCCAGGAATTTATTTCAATAGCCCCCTAAGTGGTCACCGTGTTCTGGTTCTTGCCCTTCTACTTACCAATATAGCACAAGAGTGGTGCTTTTCAAGTGCTAGTCAGACCCTGTTGCCCTGCTCAAAACCCTCCAACATTAGAACAGCCTGGAGGTTCCTTAAAAAACTGAAAATAGAGCTACCACATAATCCAGCTATCCCACTTCTGGGCATATACCCAGAGAAAACCACAATTTAAAAGAGACACACACTTGAGTGTTCACTGCAGGACTATTTATAATAGCCAGGACATGAAACAACCTGAATGTCCATCAACAGAAGAAAGGATAAAGAAGATGTGGTACACTTATACAATGGAATGTTACTCAGCCATAAAAAGGAATGAAACTGTGCCATTTGCAGAGACGTGGATGGATCTAGAGACTGTCACAGAGAGCAAAGTTAAGTCAGAAAGAGAAAAACAAATATCATACATTAACACATACATGTGGAATCTAGAAAAATGGTATAGATCTTATTTGCAAAGCAGAAACAAAGACATAGAGAACAAACTTATGGATATCAAGGTGGGGGGGTGCGGAATAGATTGAGAGATTGGGATTGACATATATACACTATTGATACTATGCATAAAACAGATAATAAGAACCTACTGTATAGCACAGGGAACTCTATCCAATGCTCTGTGGTGACCTAAATGGGAAGGAATTCCAAAAAGGAGAGGGCATACTTAAACACATTGGTTCCCCTGGTGGCTCAGACAGTAAAGAACCTGCCTGCAATGCAGCAGACCTGGGTTTGATCCCTGGGTTGGGAAGATCCCCTGGAGAAGTGAATGGCAACCTACTCCAGTGTTTTGGCCTGAAGAATCACATGAACAGAGGAGCCTGGTGGGCTACCGTCCATAGGGTCTCAAAGAGTCAGATACAACTGAGTGACTAACACTTTCACATAAACAAATAGCTGATTCACTTTGCTGTACAGCAGACACTAACACAACATTGTGAAGCAACTGTCAGATCAAATCAGATCAGATCAGTCGCTCAGTCGTGTCCGACTCTTTGTGACCCCATGAATCGCAGCACGCCAGGCCTCCCTGTCCATCACCAACTCCCGGAGTTCACTCAGACTCACGTCCATCGAGTCAGTGATGCCATCCAGCCATCTCATCCTCTGTCGTCCCCTTCTCCTCTTGCCCCTAATCCCTCCCAGCATCAGAGTCTTTGCCAATGAGTCAACTCTTCGCATGAGATGGCCAAAGTACTGGAGTTTCAGCTTTAGCATCATTCCTTCCAAAGAAATCCCAGGGCTGATCTCCTTCAGAATGGACTGGTTGGATCTCCTTGCAGTCCAAGGGACTCTTGAGAGTCTTCTCCAACACCACAGTTCAAAAGCATCCATTCTTCGGTGCTCAGCCTTCTTCACAGTCCAACTCTCACATCCATACATGACCACAGGAAAAACCATAGCCTTGACTAGACGAACCTTTGTTGGCAAAGTAATGTCTCTGCTTTTGAATATGCCATCTGGGTTGGTCATAACTTTCCTTCCAAGGAGTAAGCGTCTTTTAATTTCATGGCTGCAGTCACCATCTGTAGTGATTTTGGAGCCCAGAAAAATAAAGTCTGACGCTGTTTCCACTGTTTCCCCATCTATTTCCCATGAAGTGGTGGGACCAGATGCCATGATCTTAGTTTTCTGAATGTTGAGCTTTAAGCCAACTTTTTCACTCTCCACTTTCACTTTCATCAAGAGGCTTTTGAGTTCCTCTTCACTTTCTGCCATAAGGGTGGTGTCATCTGCATATCTGAGGTGATTGATATTTCTCCGGGCAATCTTGATTCCAGATTGTGTTTCTTCCAGTCCAGCATTTCTCATGATGTACTCTGCATTTAAGTTAAATAAACAGGGTGACAATATACAGCCTTGACGAACTCCTTTTCCTATTTGGAACCAGTCTGTTGTTCCATGTCCAGTTCTAACTGTTGCTTCCTGACCTGCATACAAATTTCTCAAGAGGCAGATCAGGTGGTCTGGTATTCCCATCTCTTGAAGAATTTTCCACAGTTTATTGTGATCCACACAGTCAAAGGCTTTTGCATAGTCAATAAAGCAGAAATAGATGTTTTTCTGGAACTCTCTTGCTTTTTCTATGATCCAGCAGATGTTGGCAATTTAATCTCTGGTTCCTCTGCCTTTTCTAAAACCAGCTTGAACATCAGGAAGTTCATGGTTCACATATTGCCGAAGCCTGGCTTGGAGAATTTTGAGCATAAACTAAAAAAAAAAAACACCTCCAAAATCTTGCATCTCATTCAGGGGAGAAGCCAAAGTCTTCACAATGGCCCATGAGGCCCAAAACTGTCTGCATCTCCATCCAGGGGTGGCAAGTGCCATACTCACTCCACTGAACCCTCTATTCCTCCACCTCCTCTCTCACAGCCTTCACATTTGCCATGCGCCCCACCTGGAACACTGGCTCCCACGTAGCCTCAGGTCTTTATCTAAGGGGTACCCCCATCAAAGCCTCCCTAATGGCCCTATATGAAATAACTACCTATCCCACACCCACCCTGCTCCCCAGATCCCTTGAATCTGGTGTTTTTCTCCTTAGAACTGGTAACCATCTGATGTTTACTTTTTCTGTCCATTGACTATCTCTCTTAATGCACTAGGATTAAAAACAACTCGAAGGCACACTTTGCCTAGAATGAGAATGCTATCTGACACACAGTCAGTATGCAAATATTTGTGGAATGAACAAATGAAGTCAAGGTATATGATAGGAACAAATATATTTCTTCCTTGCTGGCTGGCTCCTGCAAGGCCTGATGATAATATCATGAATAAATAAATACCAAGATTGTACAGTTTCAATTTCTCCATCGAAGGTAAACTAGTCAAGTCAGTTGTTCAAGTGCAGTACAAAGGCAACACTTTTGTGAGAAATCTCATTATGAAGCTTAGACGTCAGGGGGCAGTCTTACATGGGCACAAAGTTAGCTCAGAGGTGACACCATTAGGTCACCTGAAGCAAGAAGGCTTAGAAACGATAAAGAGCTCGATACAACTTCTCAAGTCAGTCTCTTTGTAGCTTTAGCAGGTGTACCTTCCCCTCTTGCTGCCTTAGGATCAAAACCCTGACTCCCAGCCTTGCAGCAGCATCTCTAGTAAATTGCACCTCAAGCAGTCATTTAGTCTTCTTCTCATACCCTTCTTCAAAAATTATTTGTGATGCTTTCAACACACCTGCCAACTGCCCTTCCTTGAGTCAGAAGCACCTTGTGCCAATTACAGTGTTTTTTTTCTAACAATATGCAATACTATTACCAAGAAACTCATTCTAGCAAGATCTATGGATTTCATTGCAAAAATCTTATTAAGTGTCCTAAAATGAGAAACTCCAAAGAAGAACAAAGAAGAGGGTCCCTCTTGTCAGGCCCCTTTTTCTTCTGATTGGTGACATGACTATTGACATTTTGGAGGAACTCCCTACAACAAGAAGATCCAAGACAAAAGATCCCAAGTGATCTTGGGGCAGATCACTTGCCCCAAGAATAGTCCTTGACTCCTCCATTCACCAGGAGGTTTGTCAAAACACAATTTTATTCACAATGTTGAAAAGGGACTGAAAACTTAAAATTAAGAGGCGGGTAGTATCTGCTAGAAGCTACAAGGTCACAATTTCAGTCCCTGCAAATTGACTTTTATCTAACTTTAGTGCACTGCTCAGAATGAAAGAGCCTGAGTGTAGAACAACCTGGTTCCTAGGACTTGCACTCAGGGTCACTAACTGTATAATGGGTTGCGTCACTTTACATAAAAAACCCCTTCCCATAAAACACTATTATTAGAAGTGGGAAATCATGAAATAGCCATTCATTCAATAAATGTTCACTGAACTGTGAACTACTTACTGTGTTCCAAGCCCTCTTCCAGGCAATGAGGATATAGAGAGAAGCAAAGGTATAAATTCCTGCCCTCATGAAGTCTCCATTCTATTTGTCCTTCAAAAGAAGTTATTTTTAAAGCTAGTTTCATTGCTAATGTGGAACCCGCCTTGTACAGTGTAAGAAACAGTCACATGGGAGACCAGAAGTCGGAGGAGCTCAAGTCTCAACTCTCCCATGTGGTAGCTGTGAATGTTCCCTTAATTAACCTTTCAGAACTATTTTTGTGTATGCTACCAGGAAACAAATGAAACCACCCACCAAATGACTTGTCATATGGAAGATGCTCAATAATTCTGAAGAACAGTGATATTAATTGGTATGATTTTCTTAACACAGCATTGGCAAATCATAGCCCTCAGACCAAATCTGACTGGCCGCCTGTTTTTGCAAATAAAGTTTTATTTGGACACAGCCAAACCACCATTCATTTATGTATAATCTATGGCTGCTTTGGTGCTACAGGCAGAGCTGAGTAGTTGAGACAGAGGCTTTACGACCCCCAAAGCCTAGTATTTTTACTTCCTCATCCTTTAGGGGAAAAAAAATCTGACAGCACCTGCTCTAATCCCCTGTTATATTGAATGAGGTTCAAGAACAGATACCACCAACCTGGTAGCTTACTTGAAATGCAGAATCTGAGGTTCCACTCCAAAACTGAATCAGAATCTACATTGCAACAAGATCCCCAAGTGGGATTCCATGACATGGAAGCCTGGGAAACACTGCCATGGAATGTTTCATGATGATAGAAATACCCATGCCCTACACTGATGTAAATTTCACCCTACCCCTTCCTACCAATACCGGAATTCAAAACAATGACTTTCCACCTTAGTAAAATCAGAATCACATACGGAGCTTGTAAGAAATATAAAGTCCTGGGACCTCCCTCCAGTGCTTCTGATTCAGTGTACCTGAGATGGAATCAAAGACTCCAGAATTTTTAAACAAGTACCCCTGAGGAGATTCAGAGACAAGTAAGCCTGGGACATCACTTTGGAAACACTGCTTTAAAAGAGTAGACTTTTGAATCTATAGCCCGCCAGGCTCCTCTGCCCATGGGATTTCCCAGGCAAGAATATTGGAGTGGGTTGCCATTTTCTTCTCCAGGGGATCTTCCTGACCCAGGGATTGAACCCAGGTCTCCTGAATTGGCAGTAATTGATTCTTTACTGACAGAGTCACCAGGAAAGCCCAAGAGACTAAACCACCTCCATCACAGTTGGGGCCAAAATCAAGAAGCATCATTTGTGTCCATCACTATCAGAGTTTTACTTTTGGACACTTAAAATACCACCAGGAGACCTGAGAGCTACAGTTTATTGTAAAGGCTCACGGTGCTTCTGTGGCTACCTAGGAGTCAGGTGCTGCAACTCTAAGAGCTATAAAAAAATATTTTACTACAATTACTGTTTTCAATGACAGGAGTCCAGGTTTAAGTCTTCAGGGCCATATTCAAGACACTTTATTCAACACCAGATGTCAGTGAGACATCATTCTAGGAAGATGGAGAGAACAAAATTGGGAGACCCAAATGACATTCTTTCACTCCTCAAATATTTGATGAGGGTTGGCTCAACAGCCAGGCAATATTCTATGTTAAGGGTCAGCAGATGTTTTCTCCAAAGGGTAGATGGTCAGTATTTTAGGCTTTGTGGCCACATGTAGTCTCTGTCTTATATTATTCCTCTGTTTCTTTGTTATCCTTTCTGCAACCCTTTAAAACAAAATCATTTAAGCCCTTTTAAAAAATGCAAAAATCATTCTTGATTCCCAAACAATCCACAAAAACAAGCAATGAGCCAGATGTAGTCTGTGGGCTGTCATTTTTCAATCCCTAGTCTAGGTGATAGGAATGAATACAGGAGTGAACAAAAGTCCCTGCCCTTATGGAGAGTGTGCTCTAGCAGAAGGACATGCATAATAAACAAAGACAGTAAAATGATGATAGCAATTAAGCTCTATGAAGAAAAAAATACTAAAGGGATTAAAGAATGACAGCAGAAGAGGACGTTCATAGGAGGTGGCCAAGGAAGGTGACATTTAAGCACATTAAATTATTATAATGAGGGGCTTTCCCGGTGACTCAGAGGCAAAGAATCCAAATGCTAATTCAGGAGACACAGGTTCGATCCCTGATCTGCGAAGATTCTACATGTTGCAGGGCAATTGAGCCTGTGTGCCACAACTACTGAGCCTGTGCTCTAGAGCCCAGGGAGCGACAACTTCTGAAGATTGTGCTCCGCAACAGGAGAAGCTGCTGCAGTGAGAAGTCTGTGATCACAACTCAAGGGTAGCCCAGACTTGCTGCAACTAAAGTCCTCATAGCAATGAGGACCCAGGACAGAAAAAAATAAATAAAAATAAAAAGCTTTAAAAAAAATTCTCATCGTGGAGACTGACATTAACACCATTGGGGAATGGTAGAAACAATGTCCAAAAGAAACACACAGAAGTCATGCACTATGAAATAGGCCTCAGGACACAAACACACACCATCAAGGTGGAATGTGAAAGTTTTACCACATGCTGTGAAAGCAAATGCTTCAAATGGGCCCTGGAAAAGTTGGTACCAACCAAGCTTCATTAACGCCCAGATGCAATTCACAACCTTTGCATATTGAGAAATGTTCCCCTGCCTCTTAGAAAACCATTCTAATTCCTCCTTTCCCTGACACATGGCCTGCTGCTCTGCTTTCCAGCCTCACAGTAATCCATTAGAAGTATTAACTTTGAGGTCTGTGGGTCCTCACCAAAGCAGTTTGTTGTAAAGGAGGTGCCTTGGGAAGGTACAGTTAAGGGGGGAAAATCTAGAGAGAGCAACTCCTTAAGCTGGTTCCAAGTTTCAGAGGTCAGACAGACCATCAACCACAGTCACAGAGGCACTGGGCTGAGATGGAAGGAGAAAGTGTAAAAGACCACTGATGGGCCCCCATGAACATGTAGCACTGGCCACAGATTTAATACACAGTCAGAAAGCTTTAGCAATGGTGCCCCACTCCAGTACTCTTGCCTGGAGAATCCCAGGGACGGGCTGCTGTCTGTGGGGTTTCACAGAGTCGGACAGGACTGAAGTGACTTAGCAGCAGCAGCAGCAGCAAGCTTTCTTAGAGTCTCATCACATCCTTCTGCTTCCAGGTAGAAGCTGTGATACAATTCTGTCCTTCTTCCAAAAAAGAAGCTTTGTCCCGAGGCTAAAATCTCAAGAAAAGATGCAGACTATAGGACAAAAGACCCCATGGCAAGCATGGGCTACATCAGTAAACCTTCCCTGACTAGAATCCAGGTCTCGCCACTTAGTAGTTTTATGAATACCATTTGTTTGGTACAAATGAACTTATATACAAAACAGAAACACTCACAGACTTAGAGAACAAACTTATGGTTACCCGGAGGAAAGGGTGGGGGGAAGAATAGATTTGGAGTTTGGAATTGACATGTATATACTATTATATTTAAAACAGATGAACAAGGACCTACTGCACAGCACAGGGAACCTGGCTCAATATTCTATAATAACCTAAATGGGAAAAGAATCTGAAAAAGAATGGATGCTTGTAGGGGTATAAATGAATCACTTTGTGGTACACCTATAACTAAGATATCATTGTGAATCAACTATACTCCAATATAAAATTTTTTTTAATTTTTTAATAAAATTTTTTTAAAAATTGAACTGCCAAGAATAAGAAAGAGCAATTGTCAGGCTAGGTTAGTAGTCTCTCTAAGAAATGCTGGAGAGATATAATACACATGACTTTTCAAAATCAAAACTTTCTGTTTTCTTCAACACACAAAGACAGAACCTGAGAAGTGGGCAGGTGACTATTACATGTACCCAATACGGTGACAGAGAAGGGAAAATAAGAGCCCCAGCCTTTCCTCACAGGTAAAAAATCATAGTTTCACAGTTGGTTTAGCAGCAAACACTCTGCCTACATGACAAGCCTTTCATAGTCTGTCCCTAGGTGCCACCATGCCTGCCAAACACCACTTGCCCCCACTGTGGTGAGAATGACCCTTGCTTCAGTCACTGTTACTTCCTGAAATACTGAACTAAGTGGAGCATCTTCCTAATGCTGGACTTTCCCTGTCACCCACTCCCCACGTCTATTGTCTAGATAAACACTGCAGTGTGAAACTTTACAACACTCCAAGGCGTTCATCCTTTCTTCACAAGTCTAAATTGAAGGTGATCTTAAAAATACATATGCACATGCGAAAAAAAAAAAAACGTTTACTTTGCATTAAATCTCAGTGGTTCCACAACTGACTGCCAGAGTTCTTGCCTTTCTTCCCTGACAGCACAAGGCCCCCAGGCCCTGAGCTAAATAGCAAGGCGTGACTATGACCCTCCACAATTCATGTGATGTCACCTCCAACTGATTTACTGGGGGGGTTTCAGAGGAACTGAACTTCTCAAAGGTCACAAGTTCCAGACTGGTAGATTTGAGCACAGTAAAGTACGAAAGCACTTGGTCATGAAATGCACATTAATTTCCCAGGTGTACAGCATGTTTTGGAAATATTTACTAACTTTTCCTGTACTTCCTGCTTTGAACATGTCCTCCAAAGGCCAAGTGAAACACATGCAGAATTCACTCACCCTACTTTTTGCCAAGAATTGATGTCAGGAATTGCTCTAGAAAAGATAACCACCACTACTGCTAAGAGCTATCATTTTTATAGCTCTCTGTCCACTTTATATACAGTCATGTATTTTAATTTTCACACTTCTACCAAAAAGGAAACGCTACTGTTAGCCTCACTTCTTGGTGGGGAAACCGAGGAAAGAAAGATTAAATAACAATCTTAGTGTCTACAGCTACTGCACAGCAGCACCATGATCAGATCAAGAAATATGACCACAGGGCTTATGCTACTGAGCGCTTCCCCACCACATCAGCACTAAGTGCTGCCCCCTATACCAGCTCGTCACATCAGTGGAAATTTGTCTTCTCCGTATTTCAGTGGAAAAGACACAAAATTAACCAGTCCAGGATTTTCTGAGGCTCTATACAACTCTATTTCTAGACGTGAGACTAGAGACAATGAATAGGACACTATCCTCTCCCTACTCTCAGCCATGTATCAGCAAATATAAATAATGGTCTCCACTTGTACTGTTCAGTTGTTTTTTTTTTTTTAGGCTCTACTTTCCTTTTTTTTTTTATTTTATTTTATTTTTAAACTTTACAATATTGTATTGGTTCTGCCATATATCGAAATGAATCCGCCACAGGCATACATGTGTTCCCCATCCTGAACCCTCCTCCCTCCTCCCTCCCCATACCATCCCTCTGGGTCGTCCCAGTGCACCAGCCCCAAGCATCCAGTATCGTGCATCGAACCTGGACTGGCGACGCGTTTCATATATGATATTATACGTATTTCAATGCCATTCTCCCAAATCATCTCACCCTCTCCCTCTCCCACAGAGTCCAAAAGACTATGCTATACATCAGTGTCTCTTTTGCTGTCTCGTATACAGGGTTATTGTTACCATCTTTCTAAATTCCATATATATGCATTAGTATACTGTATTGGTGTTTTTCTTTCTGGCTTACTTCACTCTGTATAATAGGCTCCAGTTTCATCCACCTCATTAGGACTGTTTAGTTTTGGGCACAAGATGTAACTGGCCTTTCCTATGAACCATATACCTTTTCTCCAGGAAGTACGCAGCCTAAATCAATAAAGTGGAAACTTTCAATAGCCCATTCACCCTACTGTTCAGCCTTTCCACAGACCATGGGAGGCCAATGACTTGGTGGAATGGTACATACCACGAACTTGGATGAAAGGTAAAAATGGACACACGTACTTAATTGCACTGCTTCTTCCATGCCCTTTGAACATCACCCACACCCAGTGCTGGGGGCTCAGATAATCATTTTCTATGGCCACCTCCAGAGGAAACAAAGTCTACTCTACACCACTCCCAGTCCCAACTCCAGCGTCCCTTGCCCCTTTGCCACTTTCTCAGGCATGACTGTTTTAGGATGGAACACACACAGTTCATAGTACATGGAATGTGGTAGACTGTCTCCTTTCCACCTCATTAGCGCACCACATAAACATCATCTCGACTCACTGGAAGGGTTTGCCAAGGAGAATGCCAACTTACAAACAGAAAAATACCTAGGAAGAAAAATAAAAACACTCCTAACTCTCTCTGCAATAGATTTCCCACCTTTAGCATAAGCTGTTGTTATTGTTCAGTCACTTAGTTGTGTCTGACTCTTTGTGACCCAGTGGACTGCAGCACGCCAGGCCTCCCTGTCCCTCACCATCTCCCGGAGTTTGCCCAAGTTCATGTTCATTGCATCAGTGATACTGTCCAGCCATCTCACCCTCTGACACCCTCTTCTCCTACTGCCCTGAATCTTTCCCAGCATGAGAGTCTTTTCCAAAGATTCAGCTCTTCACATCAAATGGCAAAAGTATTGGAGCTTCAGCTTCAGCACCAGTCCTTCCAATGAATATTCAGGGTTGATTTCCCTGAAGATTGACTGGTTTGATCTCCTTGCTGTCCAAGGGACTTTCAGAAGTCTTCTCTAGCACCACAATTCGAAAGCATCAATTCTTTGGCATTCTGCCTTCTTTATGGTCCAGCTCTCACAACCGTACATGATCACTGGGACAAGTTATCCTTCCAGAAAAACAGGTGCAATATACAGCTGATGAAAAAATGCATGTATAGTTTTTCTACATGTATCCTTCCTTGACTATTCTAGTAGGATTCTTGCATTCCAACCCCTATTTTCTTCTTCTCATCTCTCTTAACTTTCTTCCGGCCAAGAGATGCATCAGAAAGAGACAGCAAGTCACTGTGACACATGAAAGATGGCTGCAAAGGCTTTGATGTTCCTCTGTGGGAGGGGAGGGGTCTCAGTCCCCTCTTTGAAGATGATGTGCTCTGTGATCACTCTGAATAATAGAATGTGGCAGAAATGACACTGTACTAGTTTCTGGGTCTGGACCTTAAGAGACTGGCAGCTCCCATTCCTTGGTTTTTGGAAAGTTTGTTCTTGAGCCCTGAGCCACTGCTGACAAGTACAATAACCACCACCTCCCAGAAGACAACATTGAGAGGCCCTGAGACTCATGCAAAGAGACCAGTGCCTCCAACCTCCCAACGTGACTGAAGGTATCTAAATCCTTCAAACTAGTCCAGATGTCATCTGAATATCACCAAGCAACCCAGTGCCTGTGGAGAACCACCCTTAACCAAGTGTCCAGAAGTCCTAATCTGAAATCACGATCTAAGATAACACATTGCTTTAAGTCACAATTTTGGGAGTCATTTCTTAGGTTGCATTAAACAAGTGGAACACCAGTCCTTCCACAAAACACCAACTTTCATTCATGTTGCCTCACTTGCCTCTTCCTCTGCTACTGAACAGCTCACTCACCAGCCCCCACCAGGTTCCTTCCCTCTCCCACTCCTCTCTGCCTTTCCAGAGGGTGTTGTGAGTGCTGGTTGTCATTTACCACCATGGTCCAAAGTTGTCTCTTTCACGGGGAAACAACCAGAACTGGGAGGTCCTTTTCAAATCTCATCTGATCTGCTAAGGGCTCTTATACCTTTACATAAATGTAACTCATTACTACCAAACACTGAGCAGGTAGGCTTTAGCAACTGGGTTGTGTGTGTGTGCTAAGTTGCTTTAGTCATGTCCAATTTTTTGTGTGACCCCATGGACTGTAGCCTGCCAGGCTTTTCTGTCCATGGAATTCTCTGGGCAAGAATACTGGAGTGGGTTGCCAGGCCCTCCTCCAGGGGATCTTCCTGACCCAGGGATCAAACCTGTATCTCTTACATCTCCTGTACTGGCAGGTGGGTTCGTTACCACTAGTACCACCAGGGAAGCCCAGAAATTGGGTTATCTGATTTCAAAACTCACTATATAGTCATAGTAGGTGCAGGAAAATCAAAGGAAAGGAGCAAGTCTGGCAAGACGTGAGGGGGAAACAACCTAGGTAGAGATAAATGAGCCTGGATTCTGGGGCGATATTAGCAGAAATGGAAAGAAAGCATTTCAGGAGGCAGTATTAAGGTCGAACCAGGGTGAGCAAACTTCAGCATGCATCAGAAGGAGCAGATGACCACCTTAAAAATTCCAACTCCCAGGCTCAGACCAAGAGACTTTGATTCAGTGCTTCTGAGTGGGATCCTAGGAATGTGTGTTTTGACAGCTTTCCTGGTGATTCTGATACAGTGGCCACAGACCACTCTGAAAATCCCTACTTGAGATCTAATCCCCTGATGGGTGACAAAGATGAAAAGAAAAGATGAATCAGTGACTCTTAAGTCTCAAGCTTTAAAACAGTTAAGACAGAAGTAGGGAGATGAGGAGGGGCTGGTTTCGAGGGAGGTGACTGTTTCATGCCAGACATAATTAGGAGGGACCAGGCATCTGAAGAGGAGCAACTAACTGAAATACTAAGTTTTGAAGGATAAACTGAACCCAGTTCCTTCCCTTTCCTACTTTGGGACTTGCATTCCTTCAGGACATTTGCATTTGGTCAGTTCTGCATCATCTGAGGGTTATTCCTGTGTCAGGGGCTTGTGCTTGTCCAAGCCTGCCAGCAACAGGGTAGAGAAGTCCATCTAATTACAGGCAGAAGCATCAGCAAGCTCCCCTGGCTACAGACATGAAGGCACATTCTCCAACCAGCCTGAACAGTGCCCAAGGCAATGTGCTCATCTCCACTTGCCTGACTTCGTAGCTCTCTCTCAACCAGTCTAGACCCAAAGTAGGGGGTGCAAGTTCCCAGGCCTCCAAAATCCAATCACAAGTTTCAAAATGATTTGGTCAAGCTCCAGCTTCTACAGAAAAGTCAGTACACAACGGTCATCAATTTTCTTTCAGATTTATTAAGCTTGGATCCTTAGTCACTGAAAGTCATTAACAAAGGTCCCAAACACCATTAGGGCACCCTCAACTTAGCAGTGTCATCATCCAAAAAGAAAGCTAACTAGCAAGACTGAGCTCCTTGGTTCTTGAGGGCCCAGGGTTGTCGGGGGAGGTATGAAACAAGACAAAAAAAATCCCCTCATCTCATATTCATGATCAGATTACATAATCCTTTTGAATCTAACAACCTTACATGTTTCCCAAAAGTGTTCTGAAATAACTCCTCCTTAATAAACTCTTCTCCCTTTAAAGAAAAACTGAGGGGTTTTTTTTCCTTTCTCTGTGATTTTTGTCTGCTTTTTAAAATCTAATTTTTAATTTGATATACAATTTTAAAGGTTACAATCCACTTATGGTTATTACAAAATATTGGCTATATTCCCCATGTTGCACAATATACCTTTGAGCCTATCCAACACCCAATCATTTGTACCTCCCATCCCCTCACTCCTTTACTGCACCCCCACCCCCACACTGTATATCTGTGATTGTTTTTTGTTATAGTCACTATAGAATTCTGTTGTACTTCTTAGATTCCACAGAAATGCAAAGGTTCAGCTGTGATTCCCCTGAGTCTTTTGCAAGAACATGGTAAGAGCGTATGAAGCAATGTGATTGCTGTATAAGTAAATTATACTTTAATTTACAATGTCAAATAGAAATAACGTTGGAGTGTCACAATGTTTATACATCTAATAGTCTTAATTATTATCATTATCGACCACAGAGTTAAAGGGAAAAAAAATTTTTTCCCTTGCCAGTGTTCTAAAAATAAACCTTGAGTTGTTAATAGATATGACTCAGTTGTGTTTTTAATACGGGAAAGTGTGACTCTGAAACACCCATATTCTTTCTATTACCTTCAAGTCTATTTTAAGTAATGTTTTAAATGCATGATTTACTGTTTCTATTCATTTCCCCTGGAAAACCACCTCACCCCTCTCTGCCTACTAAAAGAGACTTATTCTTAAAATCCAGATAAGCCCCATCCCTCCTTCGAGGGAGGGGTTGAGCCACAACCCTTCCTTCCCTGATCCTACCCTGGCTAAATCCTACTCTACTAATTTATACAGACAATTACCGCCTCTCTACACACTCCTTTAGTCTCTTGTCATCCATTTCCCATAATATGGCCCTTTACTATTCATTTCAATGCAGTAACTATTTACTGAAGGTCTTCTGGAGGCAAAGACACTGCAGTGAAGTGGTTAAGAGATCACAGAATACCCATGTACAAGGATCCTCCACTTACTACCGGCTTGACTTCAGGCTAACTGGTCAACCTCTGTGCCTTGGCTTCCTCCTCTCTACAAAGAGAGCTAACAGTCTGACCTACCTCAAAGAGTCCTCAAACAAATTAACACTTGCAAAGCACGTGGAACAGGGCTTGGAGTGTAGAAAGCTTCAGTAAACGTTAGCTGTTACTGTTATCACTACTCCTAATCATATCCCTGGGCTTAGGAAGTACACAAATAAATAGGGCAAGGTGTCTGTTTCATATTTTAGAACTCAATCACTGATTTAGCAAAGATTTACTGAGCACCTACTATGTGCCCGACACTATTCAGGGGATGTGAGTGTGAAAATTCTCTTTTTCAATGAGAGAGAAAAACAAGAACCAGGAGAAAAATGAATGAAGACATACCGGGATATCAGATAACAATGCGTTCCATAAAGAATGACAAAGCAGAGAAAGCGGGGAGAGAGATGGAGCAGGAGCGGTAATCCCAGAAGAGATGACATTTAAGCAAGGTTCTCAATGAAATGGGACAGTGAACAGGAAAGAGGGTTCAAGGCAGAGGGAGCTCAAGCCCACGATGAGAATGTTCTGTGAGGAAGGGCAAGGGGCCCAGCGTAGTTAGAAACAGTGAGTAAGAAAGAAAACGACAGGCGATGATGCCAAGGGTGTAGCCAGGGCCCAGATTGAAGACAGCCTTAGAGGTGACAGGAAGGATGACGGCTTTATTCTAAGAATTGCAGGAAGCTGCTCGAGGGTTACAAGCCGGGGGTGGGGTGGGGGTGGGGGGAGGGATGTGCATCATCTGCTATGTGGAGAACATGCTAGAATCACATACATTTTCACTGTCAAAACAATTATATGTGTTCGCTAGTTGCTCTTGTGAGCTCTGGGTTGCTTGTTGGCAGGCACCAAGTCTTAAAATTCTTAGACTCTTATACAGTTCACATGGGGCAGAACAGATTCATGATAAAAGCCTTATTTGACTGAAAGAATGATCTTTGCCTCTCAGTTGACACAGTTTTTAAAAAAAAGTCACCAAGCATCTTCGAGTATGTTTTTTCTCTGTTCTGTTTTTGTGTGTATGTGTGGAGCAGGGGGGCCGGCGGGGGTGGTAGGGGAGGCGTGGATTGCCTCCTTTCCTAACCAACTTTCAAAGACAGTTGAACGACAATTTCACCTTCACTGAAGTCCATTTCTCAACAACCTCAAGCTTCTCGAACAGTCTTGAAAAACAAGAAACAGTCTACTGAGCTCTCCAAGAATCAATCATAATTTCCCAACACACTATGTCTGTATTTCACTTGTAACCATCTGGACACACTCCACTCACTCTTGGTTGACACAGAATTCCAATACCTCTGGTCCCAAACTCCCAACAGAATAAAAATCACAACACGGAACAGTGGAGTCCTTAGGGGCCAGAAAACTGACAATGCTAAATAAAAGGTGATTCTATAAAACCTAAGTAAAGGCTTTCCCCAGTGGCTCAGTGGTAAGGAATCTATCTGCCAATGCAGGAGACACAGGTTTGATCCCCAATCTGGGAAGATACCACATGCCTCAGAGCAACTAAGCCCGTGCACCACAGCTACTGAGCCTATGCTCTAGAGCCCAGGACCCACAACTACTGGAGCCCACGCTCCCCAGTAAGAGCAACCACCACAATGAGAAGCCCATGCACCCCAACTAGAGAGTAGCTTCCGCTCACTGCAACTAGAGAAAAGCCCGTGCAGCAACAAAGACCCAGTGCAGTCAAAAATACACAAAATTAAAAGGAAAAAAAGCTCAGTAAGAAAGAAAATCTAAATTACAACAGAACTATGCTGGGTGCTCTCCCCAAACTCCAAACTAGTTATTTCTAAAGTGGCTGACACCAAAGATTTCAATTATGTTTTGTATCTTTTCATTTACAAGAAAGTAAACAGTAAATTATCATCTAGATGGAGTTCTATGCAAAATGGTTAAAATCAGCAAAGTTTTGCTGTATGATAGAAACAGCTTGATTTACTCTTGTATTTTACTCATAATGGGAAGAAAATTTTATTTCTGTAATGAAGCCAAATAAATTACTACCGTAACAAACTAACAAGTAGGGAAAATAAGTTGCAGAACAATATTGAGAGTATACATCAGTTAGAATAAAAAAAGAGGGACTCTATATATACATACTTAAACAGATACATAAATTTGTTGAAAAAAGAATGAATGACTAAGCAGACACTGATAAATACCAACTCAACATCCCTTTATCCCATTTTTCTTACTATGAGAAACATCATTTTTTTCCCCAAGTGGCTTGTGACAACATTCTGACCGTTAAATATAAGAAGATGTCCCTGGTCTCCGGAAAAGTTACTGTTTTCCTAGAAAAAGGACCAGAATCAGCTGCCATGCCCCTGTTTCTGTTTGCCCTTTCCTGTTTTTCCTGCCCCAAAGGCACACAGGCTCTCCACAGCTAGAGCAGCCATCCTGCCACCATGAAAACAAAAGTTACAAACTAAGGATGGTGAGGCAGAAAGGGAGGAGTCTGGATCTTTGAACAGTTGTGCCTCTCTGGACTGTGCACCGCTAGATTCCTTGTTAAGAGGGAGCAATAGACTGATTTATTATGTTTAGTTGATTACATGCAGATGACACAATCCTAAAGGACTCATACATCACGCTTACAAAAGTGGTTACCCTGAGGAGAAAACAGGTAAGGCTACAATGGGAGAAGAGGACTGGGAGATGTAAGGCAGCTTTATCTTTCTAAAGGTTTTAAAATAACAATCTGTATTATTTATGTCAGGGCTTCCCAGGTGGCTCAGTGGTAAACAATCTGCTTGGCAAGCAGGAGACTAGGGTCTGATCCCTGGGTCGGAAAGATTCCCTGGAGAAAGGCATGGCAACCCACTCCAGTATTATTCCTGGGAAATGCCATGGACAGAGGAGCCTGGTGGGCTACAGTCCACAGGGTCACAAAGAGTTGGACACGACAGCGACTAAGCAGCAACAGCATCGTTATTTATGTCATACTTAATTCAAAAACAGATGCCAGACGGTGACTAGACTTAGCATAGTGATCACTTCTTAATGTATAAAAATATGGAATCACTGTTGTATATCTGAAACTAATATAGCATTGTAAGCCATCATTTTTCAATAAAAGTAAATAATAATAAAATAGAGGATCATTCTGAGAGCCTATGTGTAAAGAGGCACAGAGGAATAAGGCAGCCTCTTACAGTTGCCTCATACAGCATCCATCTCCAGAGTCTGAGATGGTCCCAAGCACGCCTAACTTGTCTCACTCCTCTCAGAACATTCTCCCAGCGTCTATGCAAACTTCTGTTGACCTGTGGCTTCAACCCATTAGGCAACCCCTTGGGGTACCAGACTTTACTGGCTATGGAGCAGTAAACCTCATGTGATTTTCAAATTAACTCCTAAGAATAGTAGGAAGCTTAAGCTGGAAAACAAGACACGGTTCCGCTCTCACCCTAGCACACATCAGTACTGAGACAGTCAGCATTTTCAGCATTCCTATGGATGGAATAAATGATAATTCCACCTCACGCATTCTCAGGGAGATGCAGGTGAGAACCACAACCCAGAAACCAAACCTATCATTGGTGAAGCACTGGGACACGGAGGGAAGGAGGAAAACCAGTACCATTCCAGCCCCAGCTCCACCATCTGTTGGCTGTGTGATGTTGGGCCACTCACTGAAGAGGTCTGAGCCTCAGTGCACATGTGAGGAGGTAACAACACAGACCTCCACGATTGAGAGTAAGTCAAGTGGGATGCACATGGGGTAGAGCATTTGGCCTGGTATAATAATTAATTAATAATATTCTAGGTATTAATATTAATTAAACTCATTAGTATGTAATACGGAGAAGGCAATGGCACCCCACTCCAGTACTCTTGGCTGGAAAATCCCATGGATGCAGGAGCCTGGTAGGCTGTAGTCCATGGGGTCGCTAAGAGTCGGACACGACTGAGCGACTTCACTTTCACTTTTCACTTTCATGCATTGGAGAAGGAAATGGCAACCCACTCCAGTGTTCTTGCCTGGAGAATCCCAGGGACAGGGGAGCCTGGTGGGCTTCTGTCTATGGGGTCGCACAGAGTCGGACACAACTGAAGCGACTTAGCAGCAGTATGCAATAACATTCTTTCTGAATTAAGCTTTAATTCTTGAGAATTCTTATTATCAGCTTCCATGTACCTGTTGTATGTACTAAGTGTGACAATCAGACTCCCTTTCGCCATGGCATTCGATGATGCTCCGTTTTATGCAAATTGTCAAAATATAGTAACAGAACCAGTTCTGAAAACTCATAGATAAATTGGTGGCACAAGTGTTAAATAACACAGCACAGCTAAAGGACAAAGTCCCTCTTAATAAAGAAATATCATAACCTGTTGATTTGTTAAGCACTGTATGCTTATACAGTGTTAGAAGGATGGAAACACAATACCTGTACTCCACAGTATAAAAGGATCAACAAGAAATAATGGCAGGCATTAGCTAATTAGAACCCACAGATGGAAATCTTTTATCACCCAAATAATGCTCTTAATTATCATCAAATCACTGAAATTAAAAATGACTTTTACAGACTACTAGGGCTTCCCTGGTAGCTCAACTGGTAAAGAATCTGCCTGCAGATGCAGGAGACATGGGTTCAGTCCCTGGGTTGGGAAGATCCCCTGGAGAAGGGAAAGGCTACCCACTCCAGTATTCTGGCCTGGAGAATTCCATGGACTCTATAGTCCATGGGGATGCAAAGAGTCGGAAACAACTGAGCAACTTTCATTTCACTTCACCTTACATGCTATGATTGCTTTACTAATTTATCATTACCTAAAATACATTATATAGAAGTGAAATGTAAATTCATATACATATATGTAGTATATGGACACACACACATACATGTACTATAGCTATGTGTTACTAATTTTCTTGAGTGTTAAGAGTTCCAGAGAGGGGAAAAACACTCAGAAATAGCAGTTAGTTTTAGCACTAAATAGCTTTGGAAGCCAACATCATCTTTTAAAATAAGCGGGTGGAGAAAAACTATAACATCATCTTTTAAAATAAGAAGGGTCTGAAGAAAAACAATATATTAAGCTCTGATTCTAGTCAAGAGAGGACATAATGATTAAAGTAGGCCAATTTGTCTCCATCTCCTTCCATCACCAAGTAATTTAAATCTGATTTCTGATGCCCCATCTGTGTATCAAACACCATCAGCATGAGACACTGTCTCTGAGACTGATCCTGCTTTTCTGCCCTCTGTGGACTGTCAGATCCTGCTCACTTTATCCATCAGCCTGGAATCATCTCCACCTCCTCAGGTGGATCATGGAAGCTGTCACTTAGAGCCATCTGATTCATGTATAAGGAACAAGGCTCACATACATAACAAAAACGCTTTGTGGAAATGCTTGGCATCCTTTATATAATGCACCATCTTCTCAAGTCTCACTGCTTGGCAGAATATCAAGAGCAGGATAATGTCCATCAGCTTTGACAATTTCTTTTTTGTAGTCAAGTTAGAATGGAGTTAATAATACCATCAACCTAGCATACCTGCATTTTAAGAAAAATCACATGAAGTCTGAAAAATATCACTTTTTGCCTTTTTCAACTGATGAGTAATAGAAGAGAAATTACCCTTTTATTTATTCATTAAATTTTCTTTTTCAACCAAACTTTACTTAAAAATATAAGATGAGTTAGCATGAACGAGATATTACTCTAAGTGGCGCGTGTGTTTATCTGTGTGATAGTGTTGAATGGATTCACATCCACACAGACACAAATGGAATCCGTGCAGCAATCTTAGGAGGCAGAGAAAACTGCAGTCCAATTTAAACAAGAAAACTAGTATTCAGAGAGGTTAAATAACCCTCTTAAGGTCACACAGCTAAACTGGAAGAAACCAGCACATGTTTCCATGCAATTTTGATCCCAAAACCCAACTCTTAACCACTATCCTATAAAATAACAAAGAGGCTTGAAACCTGAAACACAATCTTCTAGTTATTTTTGTCTTCATTTTGAAACATGGGAGTCAAGGCTCTCAAACTCAATTGCTTATACTTCAGAGTCAAGGGGGGTCAACATAAATGAGGGAAGCAGGTGACAAAGAGGATGAAAAATGGCCCATCTGCTGAGAGCAGTCAGCTACAGCAAACTGCTACAAAGCAGAGGAGAAAACCTAGTGTTGCCCAAAATCTGGATTTATGTGTGCAACCCTGTGATTTTCAAACAATACAACTGATTTTACAGATGCTTTTTAAACATCATCTGGGCCAAACAAAACACATCCATGGGCCTAATTTACCTGTGGGCTGTCACTTGGAGACCCTTGTTACAAGCCCTAACAATTTTGGTGAGAAAAAAAAAATCCATCAAATCACTGGCAATAAATAATGGCAATATTCACATTTCATCGCAGGTGTTTATTTGGCATCCATTTGATCGATTTTTTTCTTGTTCTTTAGTATTCTTCCCAGTTACAGAAAATTCTTTTATGTTTAAATATTTATTTGACTATGCCAGGTATGAGTTGCAGCATTTGGGATCTAGTTCCCTGATCAGGGATCAAACCTTGGCCCTGTGCCTTTGGAGTACAGAGTCTTAGCCACTGGACCACTGGGAAGTCCCCAGCATCTGTTGGATTCTCTTTGATTCTGAAAATCTCAAATCCCTGCCTACCCCACCCCATCCCCCTGAGATGTTTAGCTCGACCTGTTTCTTCATTCATGTCTTCCTGCTGCAAAGTTTACCTTTGGTGAGGTAGAAAGTGACCTTGCTGGTTCTATTTATTATTTAACAGAATTCAGTCTCAAAATCCCTGTCATACTGTATAATAAAACAGAAAGCAAAACTTAATCGGCTGTAAATGTACAGTAGTTAGCATTCACCGCAAATACTAATAATATTTCGAGAATGCCATTTCTCTTCCTGGCCTTTTGACCAAGTTAGTTAATGGGCTGAAACTTGGGAAATAATGGGAACGATTTAGGCAGAGAACTTCCCAACCATGCATCAACCCTGCATCACGCTGCATCCGTACAGTGAAAGCTACATACACCAAGTCAGCCCAGCACATGGCTTTGCCAAGAGCTTAACCACCAGCGAGGACTCTTACGACTCTAACAAAAGGTAGAATGGGAAAGACTAGAGATCTCTTCAAGAAAATTAGAGATATCAAGGGAACATTTCATGCAAAGATGAGCACAATAAAGGACAGAAATGGATGGACCTAACAGAAGCAGAAGATATTCAGAAGCAGCAGCAAGATTACACAGAAGAACTATACAAAAAAGATCATGACCGAGATAACCACAATGCTGTGATCACTCATCTAGAGCCAGACATCCTGAAATGCGAAGTCAAGTGGGCCTTAGGAAGTATCACTATGAACAAAGCTAGTGGAGGTGATGGAATTCCAGTTGAGCTATTTTAAATCCTAAAAGATGATGCTGTGAAAGTGCTGCACTCAATATGCCAGCAAAGCTGGAATACACAGCAGTGACCACAGGAGTGGAAAAGGTCAGTTTTCATTCCAACCCCAAAGAAAGGCAATGCCAAAGAATGTTCAAACTACCACACAATTCTACTCATACGCTAGCAAAGTAATGCTCAAAATTCTCCAAGCCAGGCTTCAACAGTATGTGAACCACGAACTTCCAGATGTTCAAGCTGGGTTTAGAAAAGGCAGAGGAACCAGAGACCAAATTGCCAACATCTGCTGGATCATGGAAAAAGCAAGAGAGTTCCAGAAAAAACATCTATTTCTGCTTTACTGACTACACCAAAGCCTTTGACTGTGTGGATCACAACAGACTGTGGAAAATTCTTAAAGAGACAGGAATACCAGACCACCTGACCTGCCTCCTGAGAAATCTGTATGCAGGTCAAGAAGGAACAGTTAGAAATGAACTTGGGACAACAGACTGGTTCCAAATTGGGAAAGGAGTAGGTCAAGGCTGTATATTGTCACCCTGCTTATGTAACTTATATGCAGAGTACATCATGCAAGATGCCAGGCTGGATGAAGCACAAGCTGGAATCAAGATTGCCAGGAGAAATATCAATAACCTCAGATATACAGATGACACCACCCTATGGCAGAAAATGAAGAAGAACTAACGAGCCTCTTGATGAAAGTGAAAGAGGAGAGTGAAAAAGTTGCCTTAAAACTCAACATTCAGAAAACTAAGATCAACGCATCCGGTCCCATCGCTTCAGGGCAAATAGATGGGGAAACAATGGAAGTAGTGACAGACTTTATTTTGGGGAGCTCCAAAATCACTGCAGATGGTGACTGCAGCCATGAAATTAAAAGATGCTTGCTCCTTGGAAGAAAACTTTTGGCCAATCTAGACAGCATATTAAAAAGCAGAGACATTACTTTGCCGACAAAGGTCTATCTAGTCAAAACTATGGTTATTCCAGTAGTCATGTATAGATGTGAGAATTGGACTACAAAGAAAGCTGAGTGCCAAAGAATTGATGCTTTTGAACTGTGGTGTTGGAGAAGACTCTTAAGAGTCCCTTGGACTGCAAGGAGATCCAATCAGTCCATCCTAAGGGAAATCAGTCCTGAATATTCATTGGAAGGACTGATGTTGAAGCTGAAACTCTAATACTTTGGCCACCTGATGCGAAGAACTAACTCATTTGAAAAGACTCTGAGCTGGGAAAGGTTGAAAGTGAGAGGAGAAGGGGACGACAGAGGATGAGATGGCTGGATGGTATCACTGACTCAATGGACATGAGTTTGAGTAAGCTCTGGCAGTTGGTGATGGACAGGGGCCTGGCATGCTGCAGTCCACGGGGTTACAAGGAGTCGGACACGACTGAGCGACTGAACTATTTCAATCACCAGTAGCCAAAAACTACCTTTCAAGTATTCCTAGCACCAGATTTTCTTACAATACTACATAATTAAAATTGAATGCCTAATACGTATCTGGGCATCCCTGGTGGCTCAGTGGTAAAGAATCCACCAGCGAATGCAGGACACATGGGTTTTAGATCCCTGGGTGAGAAGGATTCCCTGGAGGAGGAAATAGTAATCTGCTCCAGTATTCTTGCCTGGGAAATCCCATGGACAGAGGAGACTGGTGGGCTACAGTTCATGGGGTCTCAAAGAGTCACAACTTAGCAACAACAACAAATATTTATGTAGAACACTTGAATCCTATGATTGGAAAGAATACTTTAAGTCCTAGAGTACTTACGTAGCACTTAGGTCCCTGACACAAAATTTTAATCATATATACTAATCAATGGGCTAAAACCCTGAAACTCATCAAGCGAGGCACAGATATTATTGTCTACAATCTTTGCCTTCAAATTCCTTCCTTTCAAAGAATATATCTCAAACGCAGCTTCAGGGACTGCAAAGGAGAGTGGCTGCTGTGGCCAGCCCATCTGTGAGTATTCTGTCATATTATGTATGCACCCTCTTCCCTGGCTATCCAGTAATTCCTCCCACCCATCTGTATATCCCCAAAATTCCAGAACCGCTCCAGACAGGGACATTCACATGGATTATCACCAGTGCACTGAATTTCATTGTTGTTTGTTTTGTTTCTGTTTGGGGGATGGTGGAGAGCAAGAACAATCTAACTGTCTGACTAAGCGAATGAAGAATTCACCTATGATGGGCATTCACGATGAAATATCCCACAGCACTTGGAATCTTGGTGTGTTCTTCATTCAGTCTCAGGAACTAACTCATGAAAAATCTCTCCCACTTGAATCCCAGAAAGCTAGGATGACAGGCCTTGCGAAATTTTACTTTCGGATAGAAAGTATCCTGTTGCATTCAATATTCACTCACGCTGTTAAGATTTTAATCAGTGCGTCAGGTACCTTGTGAAACAAAAGTAAGACCCCTGTGTCTACCCTGCTGGAACTCTTGCCTAGAAAGGGAGACACACACAAATCATGCTCATACACAACGATAAAGGCCGCAAAGTCATGTACACCTGTGCAGGGCACGTGCTGGAACTCACCAAGGAGAAGAGGGCGCCCGCCTCCCCTCAGCCCAGCTCCACCGACTCAGAGGGGACCCCACAGCCCTAGAGATGTTCCAGCACTCACTTCCTCCTCTCTCCACTAAGAGAAAGGGACAGGAAAGGAGTAAAGGGACAAAGGGTTAAATACTTCATCCCACGAGGGCACTATAAATTATAAAAAGGTATGTTATCTTAAATAGTTAAGATGTTAACCGTTTAACATCTTAATGGTTAACAATAGTTGATAAGTTAATGATTACTCAAGGAAACACGTTAAAGCATCTGTCTACGATGCGGGAGACCCGGGTTCGCTCCCTGGGTTGGGAAGATCCCTTGGAGAAGGAAATGGCAATCCACTCCAGTACTATTGCCTGGAAAATCCCATGGACAGAAGAGCCTGGTAGGCTACAGTCCATGGGGTCGCAAAGAGTCGGACACAACTGGGCGACTTCACGTTCACGTTCCCGTAACCACAAAACCAGGCAGGCTTGCTTAGCAACAAAATTCAAAAGCAAAAGCATGAGACACGCCCCTAAACAATAAACCAATGGTAGCATGGGACCCATGTCCTGCCCAGTGAGCTCAGTAAGTTGATTCCTAGGACATGCTTTCTGCACTTGAGAAGGAATGCTTTATGGAAAGGCGACATTTCAAAGTGAAATGCCCTCACTGAACAGAGAGACCTGAATTAATTTTTCCAAAGTGTCATGACAGTCCTGGCTAGACGATATAAACACAAGAAAACTCTCCTGCCCAAACCGGTCAAAGAACTGATGATGGAAGTGTGACGTCCATTCAACAATGAGGAAGAAGGCAGTCTTTCCCTCCTCCCCACTTTTCCTTTGATTGTAAAACTGTAGCCCACTAAGCTCATGGGGCATGGCACCTTCTCACCTTCCTGGCTTGTAAGCATCCCAAGCATCCTATTCTAGTAAATCACTTCTTATCTATCACTTTGTCTCTCGCTAAATTCTTTCTGTGCTGAGACATAAAGGATGGGAGATTTTCGGAGCCCGTTGAAATGCTACCAAATGATTTGAAAAGGGTCACAAGGACTCATCAGCAAACTAAGCCATCTATGACCTGTCATCTGATCTCTGCCCCCCTGCTAGAAATGCAGACCGACATGACAGATGTCAGGAATGGAGATTCAATACTGGATACCTGATGCGGGGATGTAGGGAGGGGACTGGTACGATGACAACTTTACTGATGCTCCCCCAGAACTAGTCACACATAAGCTCCATGTCCCAACTCTGCCAGATGGTGCAACTGATTTCACTTCCGCCTGCTGCTGTTTCCTCTCCCCACTGGCCCGAGGGGAAACTCACCTCTCTGGACACCGGACATCATGATAGAGCAGCTTCCCACGTGACCAGCGAGTCACTTCCCTGGTGGGGAGAAGAGTTCTCTGAGGAGGCTACAAGACGCCTGTGCTCCCTGCCGCCCTCACCCACTTAGCAGGCTTGTGAAGGGCGGGGAGGCTAAGATGCAGTTCCCAATGCTTGCAGAAATCCCTCATCTTTTTTGTGTCATGGTGACTCTACAAACTTCCTCTCAGAATATTGTTAATGCGTGAAATAAAACTCACAAGAGGGCAAAGAAATCAGTTATATCAAAATACTCTAAGTTAAGAGCCCACGCGGTTTGCAAATACCAAGTATGACGTGTATGCGTGTACAGACACGTGCTGCTGCTGCTCAGTTGCGCCTGACTCTTTGTCACCCCTTGGACTGTGGCCCGCCAGGCTCCTCTGTCCATGGAATTCTCCAGGCAAGAATACTGCAGTGAGTTGCCATTTCCTTCTCCAAGGGATCTTCCCGACTCAGGGATCAAACCTGTGTCTCCTACATTGGCAGGTGAGTTCTTTACCACTGAGCCACCAGGAAAGGCCATAGACATGAAACAATTACTAAAAATAAGCAGAAAGCAACATACAGTTCACACAACAGTCCCTACAAGGATGCTTCATTTCACCCTAACTGACCTGTTTATTAACATGTTCCTGGGGGCTTCCAAGCTGGCACATGTTATAGGATGCCCACAGAGAGAAGTTCTAACTCCACTCTTGAGCCTGAGCTATGAAGATACATATATCACTCTAGCTACCACACAGGCCACTTTCTGAGCCAGCAGTGGTGTGGATGGAGCAGGTGAGGAACACTGTCACGGGCCAGGCAGGAGAGTCGAGACGTTTACCCACCTGGAACCACCAGAACAAACCGGCATCTCAGCTGAAACCCACTAGCCACAAATGATGAACGAGTAGTGCCTCAGAGTCTCATTACACCTCCAAGTTTGAAAAATCCTCAGCAGAAGATCATTTAGACACAGGTTTCCCAGCTAAAATGAGTAAGACTATTCTGAAAAGTGAAAGTCGCTCAGTCACATCCAAGTCTTTGCAACCCCGTGGACCATACAGTCCATGGTATTCTCCAGGCCAGAATACTGGAGTGGGTAGCCTTTCCCTTCTCCAGGGGATCTGCCCAACCCAGGGATCGAACCCAGCTCTCCCACAATGCAGGAGGATTCTTTACTAGCTGAGCCAGTACATTCTCCTAGTAAGAATAAAGTTTACAATGTATTTCCAATCAGACAGTGGTTGCACTGCTGCTAAGTCTTTGATTATGAAAATGTAGACCTGACATAGCATTAATAGGAAGTCAAAGCCCTTTTAAGTCAATTTCTATTTTTTTCCATCAGAGGCTATCAATGCATGCTTGAAAAATGAGCTGCACACAGTTGAGGGACATCTATTCAACCTAGTCAGTCACTGGTACTAGGATGAACATAAAGACCCATAAGAATCCGACCCACCTCTAGTAAACAGAGCTACATACTGTGAACAGCAAAGATCATCTAACTTCTGTGTTTAACAGCTGCAGAAGCTGAGGCCAAGAGATTAAACTTGTCACGGTCTATATGACTGGTTACTGCCCAAGTCTGGAAGAAGAGCTGTTTAAAATATCCTTTTCTGTAGAGCTGTACTGTTTACATTATTTGACATCGTTATTTTAACTCACTAATTCAGACTAACTAGTGTGGGACTATCAGTCTGGCTTACTAAAATGCCTAAGTTTTTTGAAAAGAAATCTATGATTATGTTCAAGTACTCTCAGCAACTTCACCTAGGTAACAGGAGGAGAATTTATAATGAGCAGTATTTTCTTACCTACTCAAAATGCATTCAAGTACATCATCTACAGAAATGAATCACAGACCTAAACATCAAGACTAAAATTAAACTATTTCATAGAAAGCAAGCTTTGTGACCTTGAGTTAGAAGGAAAAGATATCAAAAGCATGGTAGCTAAAAGAACAAACTGGTAAATGGAATCTCATCAAAACAAAAAACTGCTTTTCAAAAGGCACTGTTATGAGAATGAACAGACTCAGGGGAAATATTTGCAATTCACTTATCTGATGAAGGAATTGTATTGAGAATATGTAAAGAGTTCTCAAAATTCAATATTAAGACAATAACCCAACTTTCTAAAAAATGGGCAAATGATTTGAATATACACTTCACAGATATACAGAAAAGCAAACAAAAAGATGCACAATGTCACTGGTCATAAGGGAAATGCAAATTAAAACCATCATGTGATATCACTACTCACCTAGTAAATGGGCTAAAATTAAAAATACAGACCATGCCAAGTGCTGACAAGAATGTGAAGGAACTAAGACTCTCTTACTCTGCTGGGAGGAGTGTGAGCTGGTACAACCACACCGGAGAACAGTTTGACAGTTTCTTGAAAAGTCAATCATACATCTACCATATGAACCAGCCATTCTGTTCCCTAGGAACTTCCTTAGGAGAAATAAAAGCATATGTTCATGTAAGCACTTGTAAGAAATGTTCCTAACACCCCTACTTGTAATAGTCAAAACTGGAAACACCCTCAAATGTCCACCAACAGGTGAATGGATAAACAGTGTGTGACACAGGATGGGCTACTATTCAGCAATAAGATGAGCTATTCAAGGACAAACGTATGGACACCAACAGGGGAAACAGGGATGCGATGAATTGGGAGATGAGGATTGACGTAAATACACTCCTATGTATGAAATAGATAACTAATGAGAACCTACTGTATAGCTCAGGGAACTCTACTCAGCTCTACAGTGGGCTTCCCTGGTGGCTCAGTGGTAAAGAATCCACCTGCCAATGCAGGAGACACAGGTTCGATCCCCGATCCCAGAAGATCCCACGTGCCATGAAGCAACTAAGCCCATGTGCCATAACTATTGAGCCTCTGCGCTAGAGCCCAGGAGCCCCAACTGCTGAAGCCCATGTGCCCTACAGCCCTTGCTCCCTAACAAGAGAAGCCACCACAGTGAGAAACCCTGCACTGCAACTAGAGAAAAAACCCCACTCACTGCAGCTAGACAAAAGCCTGCAGAGCAAGACCCAGCACAGCCAAAAATAAATAAACAAAATGATTTTTTTAATGCTCTGTAGTGACCTACATGGAAAGGAAATCCAAAATAGAGGGGATATATATATATATATATATATATGTATGTATGTATGTATGTTTGTATGTATGTATGTATAGGTGATTCACTTTGCTGTACAGCAGGAAGAAACACAGTATTGTAAAGCAACTATACTCCAATAAAAATGAAGAAAAGAAATGAGCTACTGATGCATATGACACCCCAGATAAACCACACAGCAACTATGAAGAAGAAATCAAGCAAAAAAAGAATAGATCCTGTATGGTTTTACTTCAACACGATTTCAGGCAATGAAAACTCATCTATAATGGCAAAACAGATCAGTGGTTGCCTGGCAATGGTACAGGTAGGGGCAAGAGGGATTGATTACAAAGGGGCACAAGAAAACTTTCAGGGGTAATGGGTATATTCATTATTTTGATCATCAAGATTGTTTTCATGGGTGTGTGTGTGTGGGTGTGTGTGTGTACATATATATACCTATACATTATGTATGCTAAAAGTTACCAAATTGCACACTTATACAAAGTTTACTGCATGTCAATTATACCTCAATAAAGCTGTTTAAAAATACATTAAGTTCTCAATGTAATACCCAACTCTGCACTATTTAATTTAAACCTCATGAAAAAACATTGAGATAGAGGGTGCAGTCCCATTGCCAGAGAGACTGAATACTGTTTTTCAATAACTCACACAGCTAGGGCTTCACAGAGCCAAAGCACAAGCATTTTGATTTCCTGTTAAATAAATGCTTTCAAATCACTTGGTATTTTTTAAAGGTAACTTCAACAGCTCCCACTGTTGACACTATTTATTTGCTTAGCAAATCTCCTTTCATAGACAGAGCATGGGTAAATGTCAACCCCATCATTTCAGGATCATCACAAATTCTAAAATTAATAGGGTTCAATTGAAGGTTTCAGTGACTTAGAGAAACAATCCAGGTTCTGACGTGTCACACAGCCAAGAGTCACCAAGTCAGGCTCATCGGAAACAAACTCAAGATCAGCACAAGTAGAAGAGACAGGCTCCCACCTGGAGAGATCAAACACTGTAATTTTTCTTCTGGAGCATAAACACACACACACAGGCCTGGCAACTAAAATGCTGAGCTAGCCATTGTGTGGATGTTTCAAATTTCTAGACGTCCACTAACTAGAAAAATATTCAGTGTTACTTGCCACTATCTTGCTTTATATACAGTCAATATTTCCTATTGAATAGGATTGACTAGTAATAGCTCAAACACATAGAATCTCTCCAAATTGAAGTCACTGGTCTCCACTGGTTGGCACTTTGGAAATCGGCTAGATGACTACAGGACATCTGGGGAAGGTCGGGTAGAGCAAACAGCAATAAATCCATGCCTGTATCTCAAATCCAACCAGGCCTTTCAATGGTTCTCTTGAAAGAAATGACTTCCTGGACCACCATGCCTTGCAAATGCTTTCCCAACAGCAAAGCTTAGAACTACGTTTGGCTTGAGGGCAGAAGGCACACACCTTTAACTTTGTGCCAAGTTCAAACTGTTCACGTTCCCCTGCCATACACATTGCCTGGATTGCTGGTATTTACCCCTAGCCTTTTAGCGAGTAGTTACGCAAGAGTCAGTAACAAACTATAGAAAGATGCCCCACTGGTAGAGCCATTCTTTCACTTTATTTCATGCCCGTATTACTTTTCCCTGAAACAAAGTTATCTCCTCTTTCCCTTTCTGAATCCCTCACTACCTGTTCCACAACACACTGCGAGTGTGCTCAGTCGTGTCCCACTATTTGTGACCTCATGGAGTATAGCTCTCCAGGCTCCTCTGTGGGATTTTCCGGGCCAGAATACTGGAGTGGGGTGCCATTTCCTCCTCCAGGGGATTTTCCTGACGTGGGTTGAACCCACGTCTCCTGCATTGCAGGCAGATTCTTAAGCACTGAGCCACCCAGTCAGGCCCTCCCAGCCCAGTTTAAATTGACTGTAGTTTTTGTCTGATTTCAGACTTTCCCCAAGACATATGCACTGACAGCCCACAGCATAAGGAGTGGGAAAGTTTTTAACTATTGTACACACTCTCTTCTCAGAGTGAATTAAAGTTTTAATAGGTTTCTGAACATCCTTTTAATAATATGACTATCACCATATGGGCCAAGTTATTTCCAGCATTCAAGTTACACCTAGAAAAACATAAAACCTCATTGTTCTTCCCTTTCCATCTCTACCCTCCTGATTCTTCTTACCAAATGATTTTGTTTTCTTTATACAAAAGATTCTGGTTTCCTTGGATAAAGCCAACATTCAGATGAGATCTTGGGCTTTTTAAACCCCAAAGTGTAGGCTTTGTTTAGGTAAGTTCAAAGGTATGGCTTGAAGAAAGAAAAAGGAGCTTTCTTCTCAAGGGTAAAGAGAATCTTTTGCCTAACTACCCAGAGAACTCTTCAAAGGCCTTGGGTTGCCTCTTCTGCCTCAAAGGCACAAAAATGCGTCAGGAAAAAAAAGCCTGCTCTGCCACCTGCGGGGGCTCACAAGCTTATTTAAGGACCTGAAATTCTTTACTCCCCTCTCTGTGAAACACCCCTTCCTCCCCACAAAAACCAGTGTGAAGCATGCTCATTTGTCAGATATTTTGCCAAGCTGACCTCGTCTGTGGCACTGGGACTTGAACTTGCAGCTGAGATGAGAAGTCACATATTAACACCTCACATAATTGGTTCCTTTTTCTTATGAACACCGAGATTAAGATGAGCCCATCAAAAACTGGACAAAAATAATGAAGGGTCCAAGGGAGGTCAGCGGAATCCCTCACGCTACGAGCTCTTGGCATCCAGGAACAGTCATGCCAGTACAAAATGACAAAATATTCTCACAGTCCTTCCAAAGAAGTGGAGATGGAGGTCATTGCTACAGGGAGCAAACAGACCTCTCTTCAAGCCTGATTGTGTGTAGTGAGCCTGAAATGGAGACTCATCACCACTGGGATCAAACTGTAGCATGACAAGAGCTTGAGTCAAACTTCCGATTTTTTTTCTTCTGAATGAGTGGTTCTGATACTCACCAGGAAACTATTAACTAATATAGTTGCCTGGGCTCCACCGTCCAAGATTCAGATATAACATAGCTGTGGTGGAGCCTCTCTGTTTTTGTTTTGTTTTTTTTTTTTTCAAGTAAAAGCTCCCCAGAGAAATCAAGTAAGCATCATCACATGGATACCCTCTTTACTACCAAAACGTGGGCTTTGGGGCCATTGCGGAGTCCTTTTCTGGCTTATAAAATAGAGGATATTCCTGTGGAGTTGTCTACATAGAAATATACCCATACAGTTAAAGAAGTAACCATTCGCTGGGGGCAGGGCAGGAAGATGAAAACAGTTACAGAAGAAACTATATTAAATCTATATTGTTGGACTTCACTCCAGTGGATAAATACCCATTATTGGTCAAAATTAACTTCCAGGGACTAACTTTAAGACTTAATGGCTGAAGCCATCACTCACTCACTCACTCACTCACTCACTCACACTCACACACACACACACACACTCTATCCTGCCATTTTTCTTTTCCTAAAAAAATATACCCTCTTGCAAGGAATGATCATATAGGCAGTTCATCAGGAAATGCAGCCATCTTTTCCACACTTTATGAAGGCTACACACCCCACTTACCTGGTACTTAACCTAAATTTAGAAGCAGTCATTCAAGAAAAAAATAAAGACCTAAAACTAAAAACTTAAAAAGAAGTTAAGTGAACAAAAAGGAGATAAAACACTGTGCCCTAGGATTGACCCATGAAAATACAAATAACTCATAACTCTAATCTTTCAGAAAGTAATGCTAAGACTCAGTTCATTCCCCTGCACTAAGCAGATTACACTGGCCTCTGGCTGCGTGTAGCTACTGAGTGCTTAGAATGTGGCTTGGGCCACAGGTTGAAATAATCATATTTGGATGTATTAGGTTAAATAAAATATATTACTGCTTCACGTGTTTCTTTTTACTTTTTAAATGTGGTTATATAGAACATTTAAAATTACATACGTGGCTCTCCTATTTCTGCTAGACAACATCTGCATCAGGCTACAATACTGCTTCTTGCTGTTAGCTCTTCTAAGCCCTGCCTGCCCCCTCGTGTCAGAACTCTGACAATGCAGACTAATTATTTTTCAAAACTATCTGTATTATCTTGGAAAGAAATATCTTACAGTAAATGAGGGCTAAAGTAGTCATTCCAATCAAAATCATCAGCAAGGTTCCTATAAGATTTCAGCTGTTATAGGGGACAGAAACAAGAGCCCAAATTTAGATGTAGTTACTTTTCGAACAATTTAACCAAAGCTGAAAGCAATACAAGGCACCCAAGTCCAACATTCATATTCTGCAATCATCCTGTATCACAGAGAAACCAGAAAATCTAAACTTCCATAAATGTAAACATGACAGAACCTCTATAAAATGGAATGCCCTCATAAGGAGAAGGCAGTTTTCAATAAAGATGACCAACATTTATTGAACATTCAAAACACAAACACAATTCTTAGCACTTTCCAGACGGGAACTGACTCCTCTTTACAACTCCTTAAGGATGACTTTTACTGTTTATTATCTCCACTTTCCAGAAGAGACTGAGTCCCAAAGAGATTTTGTAACCAGCTCAAATACGAAAGGAGAGCAGGAGCTAACCTGAACCCCTGCTACTTGCTGTGCAGTAAGAAGAAACCCCTTGCCTCTGGCCTAGGATCTCTTGTCTTCCACCAGCATCCAGGAAACCGACAGGCTGCCCTGTGACCTCGCAAGGAAGGTTAAGCCTCAGACCCGTCACAATTCTTGACACAGCTCCCCATCAGTGAGGTGCCTCCCTCTACGGAAGACCTGACTGAAGCCTAGAAAGTAAAAGGACTCTCAGCACGCCCTGGGGTTGCTCTGTCCCCAGCATGGTGAAATCCTGCTTGTTAGAAATTCCTTTCCTCTTTCCTTAAGGTTGAGTGAAACACCAGTCTTCATAAAGACATTCTCTTCATTACAGTCAGCTCTTTAGAACAATGAAAAACAAGCATTTTCTCTTGTACATGATAAAGCTTCAAACATTATGTCACTGATTATATCTCCCACCCATACGGAGCCCCCAATTATTCCTTGAAAGTTTCCAGACTCCTGCTCATTCTAAATGCCTCTAAACATGAAGACAGCTACCATTTACTGAGTGTTTACTATGTACTAATCCTTTCACCTACTTTTTTATTGAGTAGGTCCAATAATCCCGTAAGGTAGGCAAGTACATCATTCTATTTTTACAGATAATGAAGCAAGTTCAGAGAGGTTAAGTGACTTGGACAAGGTCACACAGCTGAGAAGTGGCAGAACCAGGATTATGCTTTCCTGAAGATCTGCTTGTGCTCTGCTGCCTCATTCTCAGTTGTGCTCGTTTCTCGGGGCCTTAACACCTGGGCACAATGTATTAAACAGGAGACTTTACACCAAAACGGAGTATATTAAACAGCAGCTAGGCACCATGGCATCTGCAGGAATTAAATGTGACCAAAGTCATTCATATTTAAAGCTGTCTGGAGAAATGGGACTATTAAAATGAACCTGTAAACCAGCAGCACCCAAGTTTCCAACTCTCTCAGCTATATGGGAAAAGCAGCTATGATTCTGTCTTCAAAGGGGAAATTTAAAGTGTCTAAATATTCATTCTTAGGCTTGTTCGTAAAGGACAGGGAAGCCTAGCATGCTACAGTCGATGGGGTCGCAAAGAGACAGACACGACTGAGTGACTGAACAACAACAAAATATACCCGGGGATAAATCTCCAGGATGTAGGATGTTTTGTGTCCCAAACTCATCACGTGAACCTTGAATGAAACTGTCACAAACATCCCTAAATGGTTAATTTCAAATGACTCTGAAGTCTGTGAAATCGTCAGCATCTTTCCACAGCATTACACGTGCTGCCCTCTTGTGGGGAAATGATGCTACGTACAGTGGCGGGGAAAGGTCGGGGGACAGGGAACGAAAGGACAAACTGCTCCTTGAAGAAATAAGAGAGTTAACTCTGGCTTCCTTTTAAAAGAATGTAACCTACCAACTGGCCCCAGGCACCTCTTCTGTGGTTCGGGGCTACAGACGCCCACACGGTCTCCTTTGTTGTTGTTCAGTTAAGTCGTGTCTGCCTCTTCGCCACCCCAAGGTCTCCTACTCAATCACTGTGTCAGGTGGAATTTTAAAAAACAACAAAGGTGGCCGTTTGTGTTTTCTAATTCCTTAAAGATACTATCTCTGTACTCTAGTGGAAGATGATCAATGCCTTAAAGAAAGTTTCCCACTCCCTGTTCTGCGAAAACTGGGTGCATTTTTGTTTTCTAACACTTGAACTAAAGTGAACTTCAGCCCACACCTAACACCTGATCTGATCAGCCCAAATCAGGGATGGGGTCCCACCTTTTTCCCCTCTGGCTCTGTCTTAGACGGATGAGTGAAGATGGGATTGGAAAATATCTCCTTGTTTATTTTACAAGTGGTTCTAATCTGAGCCATTAAAAGCATCCAGTAAGCTTCCAACTAGGGTTTCCTAGGGCCACAGTTTCTTTAATTGGCCAGCACAAACCACAAAGCTCTTGGGACGGTGTCAGGAGTCCTTTTGGACACAGTACACTGTCTTCTACAGTTAACTCTCTACAGCTTGCTCCCACTCTCAGGCTGTTTCAGATACACTCAAAGACCTGACCAGAATTTCTCAAGTCTGACCCTTGACTTTGTCATCAGGTGAGCACAATTCTGGGAAGAAAATCCACGTGGCCACTGTGAGGTCATTAGAGACATTTACAACACCTGCCTCCCTTCGCCATTTCCCTCCTCATCTCTCTCTCTCATACACATAAACACACACAGCCAACTAGAACACACAGCCTCGCGAGAACCATGGGCAAAGAAAAGGCAGAAAGAAACAAGGAAATGATAGTCCAGGTACTTGGTGTCCTCAATTTATAAAGAACTCTCACAAATCGACAAGTAAACAATACAGCCAAGACAAAAACAGATAACGGATAGGATAGCCCAAGGAAAACAAGTAATCCCGCAGCACAGAGTCTGTAGTCAAAGAGCTGCAAGTCAAAACAATCTGACAGTAGTTTTCATTACCATTTTCACACATCAGTAAGACCTGATAGTACCCAGAGCTGATGAGGGTGTGAGGGAAAGGGAGTTATACTACTACTGCTGCTGTAAGTTTAAGTTCAGAAGTTTTGGAGCGTGCTTGGCACTACTAAAATCTTTCTTTCTCTTTGGCTGCGCTGCACAGTATGTTGGATCTTAGTTCCCAGACTAGGGATAGACCCCGTGTCCCCTACAGAGGAAGCTCAGACTCAATTGCTGGACCACCAGGAAACTCCCTGCACTATTGAAATCTTAATACGGTTGTCAGAGGATGCAGGACACTCACCAAAAACCATCATCTCCTCTCGGACCTGGATCCCCAGCTAGGGTATGTTTCCCAGCAGCCCCTGCAGCAAGGTGTGGCCGTGGGCACTCAGCTGTAGCCAATAGCAAGAGAAGACAGGTCAAGGGATACTGCCAGCTTCTAACCCAGTTCATCATCACCTCCGAGGTGTACCCTCCCCACCCATTCCCCTTCTAGCTGGCTGGAATGAAGATGGCTCCAGGACAGCCTTCGAGGACACAGGCTGAGAACAGTATAGCTTCCATGCCCTGTGGTTCCAAAAAGGCCACAGGAGAGGACAGCCAGTTGACATGTTACCTACACAGCACTCATGAGCAAGAAATACAGCTTCTTTTGTTTAAACCATTATGTATATTTCTTTGGTCTATGTGTAACAGGAATTAACCCACTCTCACTAATACATTTGCTGTATGTGTGCTCAGAAGTTTAGTTGTGTCCAACTCTTTGCAACCCCATGGAATGTATCCTGACAGGCTCCTCTGTCTGTGGGATTCTCCAGGTAAGAATACTAGAGTGGGTTGCCATGCCTTCCTCCAAGGGATCTTCCTGACCCAGCGATCAAACCTGCGTCTTCTGCATCTCCTGCACTGGCAGGTGGATTCTTTTACCAACAACGCCACCTGGGAAGCCCCACTAATACATCTACGTACACTTTAATTCAACAATTCCACTACTAGAGATTCATCTGCAGTCAGGACATGTATTTGGAAAATACGACAGACAACAAGGTAAATGTCCACAAAAACTGGGAGTGATCAAATAAATGAGAGCACATCTGTACAACAGAGTGGGATATAAATCTGCATGCACTCAAACGAAGCCCCCTTAAACTCTATTGTTAAATAGGAAAAAAATCAAGGTACAAAACAAAGTATAGAGTGAGATATCTGTGCATACACACGTACTAGTATACACATTCCTTTTTCTGGAAGGATAGGTGCGTACATACATAAATCTGTAAAATAATATAGAAAATATAGATGACTATATAAAACACTATCTAGAAAGATACATGAAATTGTCAACTTGAGTGGGCCAGGGGACACCTAGATATCTGCCAAAACATGACCCCTGAATATGTCTGTGAAGGTGTTCCTGGAAGAGGTTAGCATTTGAACTGGGGCGCTGAGTGAAGCTGATGGCCCATTGTGGTGGGCCTCATCCAAGTGCTTGAGGAAAAGAAGAAAAAAGCAGAAGGTGGAATTTGTTCTTTCCCTGACTGCTGAGCTGGGACACTGACTATCTCCTGCCCTCTGTGCTCCTGGACCACAGGCCTTTGGAAGGCTGCAATGTACACCATGCATATGCAGGGTTTCCCTGGTGATTCAGTGCTAAAAGAATCTGGCTGCCAAACAGGAGATGTGGGTTTGATCCCTGAGTGGGGAAGATCCCCTGGAGAATGAAATGGCAACCCACTCCAGAATTCCTGCCTGGGAAATCCCATGGGCAGAGGAGCCTGGCAGGCTACAGTCCATGCGGTCACAAAAGAGTCAGACACAACTGAGCAACTAAACAACACTATGTGTGTGTATATATATCTTATTGGTTCTGTTTATCTGGAGAACCCTAATAATCAACAAAAAGTTAACAGGATATCTTTTCACACCTGCCTGTTACTGTCTGGAATTTTAGCACCAGCAGAAAATTACATAACTGATTCCATGGTGACAAATAGGCAAAACCAGCCTATTAATAAATATTCATTTAGCACCCATTATATTCCAGGCATCAAGGACACAGCTTAAGAAACCCATGAGGGAATAAGACTTCACAGTAGGGTTCAGGAGCCTTCAACTGCAGTTAAACAAAGGGTATGGGCAGATCACAGGGACTTTGCCAGTGTGCTTCCAGACCACCTCAATAAAGTGAATATCGTGATAACTCAAGACACGTTGAGTTTTTCGGTTCTGCATATAAAAGTTACGTTACTGTAGTCTAGTAAGTGTTAACCATCATCTGAGCCTTCATCAAGTCATAATCTTTTTGCAATGGTCACATCAAAGATCACAGGTCAGACAGACCATAACAAATAAATAATGGAAAAGCTTGAAATAGGGTAAGGATTACCAAACTAGGACACAGACCCACAAAGAGAGCAAATGCAGTTGGGAAGAAACGGAGCCGATAGACCTACTGGATGAAGGGTTGCCACAAACATTTGATTTGTTCAAAAAAAAAAAAAGGCAGTAAAGTGCAAGCCAGAAGCCAAGAGCAAAAAAACAAAGCACGCCTGTACTTCTGCAAAGATGGTTCTTCATATACAGCCTGCGGCCCCAGGGAGAGAACAGAGCTCCCCGTGGGCAGGAGCCATCCTGACTGCTTTGACGGCTACTGAGATGAGGGGTGAGACGTACATATGGAATCTAGAAAGACGGCACCGATGAACCTAATTGCAGGGCAGCCAAGGCGACACAGACATGGAGACTTGTGGCACGGTGGGGGGAGGAGAAGGTGCATGAATTGAGAGTGTAGCATGGAAAGATACACTACCATATGTAAAGTAGATAGCCAGTGGTCATTTGTTGTATGACACAAGAAGCTCAACTCGATGCTTTGTGACAAGCTAGAGGGGTGGGATGGAGTGGAAGGTAGGAGGGAGGTTCAAGAAGGAAGGGACGTATGTGTACCTATGGCTGATTCGTGTTGATGTGTGGTAGAAACCAATACAACACTGCAAAGCAATTATCCTCCAATTAAAAATAAATTAATTAATTTAAAAAGATGAGGGATGATAGGTACTTAAATTCCAAAAACAAAATTAGGAAGAATCCCCCGAAAGTCAAAAAGAAACCAAAAACCAAGAATCCAAATAAAATCACTGAAAGAAATCCATGATGAAAATTTCATTTCTTGAGCAAAACTTTCAAAGGCTTTGCTCAGACTTCTTACCGTCCCTGTTACAGATGAGTCTTGGCTTATAGGGAAGATACTGCATCTCGTGTGTTCACAATTCTAATCTTAATTTAGATTTAATTCAGATTTTTTTTTTCTTTTTGCTCACGTATAACACATTTTATTATCGAACTGCACCTTCACTTTCACACAGACACCCTATGGTCTCACCTTTTCCAAATTTAAAAGGTTATGGTATGGAATGAGGATTGCCAACAAAGATGAAGAATTGAAGGGTTAGTCATGGCCCCTGTTTCCCTCAGGTTTAATCACTATTGATCACAATCTCAAACCCAGTTTTGAGAAGTCTGGAATGTGCTGGTGCTAACCTGCCCCACTGAAATGTTCTGCTTCTGAACTACACTGACTCTCTACCTGCAACCCAAGAAAAGAGATGTGTATTAAACAGGTTAGACTGATGACTTCAAATACCCTATTCCTGAGAGTGAGCTCACCCAAAGATACACAGCACAATAACCAACTAGCCCTGGGCACTTTCACAGCAGTCAAATGGTATCGATTTTACACTGATTTATTAAAATTGCAATCATTATTTTTCTTGTCTTCTCGAAACTGTCGCTTAAGGAAAACTGAATTCTGAGAGAGTTTCAAAACTTCAGCTTAAAGTTAAGTCTTAGTCCTAAATTATCAGAATAACTAACGAGAAACCTTGACCTGCTGTATATCTGAGAATAAGGCTATGTGACCAGCACACTTTCTTAGACACAGACTTTACAATTCTGACACATACACGGTTTAGGGTTCAAGCTTCACTCTTTCACTAAAAACTCAGAGCATACCTGGCACTGCCACACCTCTGATTACTGAAGCATAGACAGTAAATTAATTGTTTAGTAACGAGTTTGCTGACAAATATCAATTATTCAGGAAAACACAATTCACTGGGGAGTTTTCAAATCTGTATCACTTTAAATGTAGATGTAAAAGGGAAAGGTGAAGACAAATACACAATACACACAGAGATACTTAACTGATTATTTTGATCTATCTTTAGAAATAAGCGAAGGACAGACATGGGTCTCACTAGAAAGTATCAGAGTGCTTCTCTAAGACTTCAAACACGTTCTATTTTAGGTCCTGGGGCAAAAGCTACCACGACATTTTTTTTCCCTTTCTTTTTTCTTTTTAAATCATTCACCATCTTTTCCTAGAAGAACCCTATTATGTGCAAACTGCCTTCAGTGTTCATTCAAGTTTATCAATAAAGATGTTCTGCCTTCAAAGGAAGCTGGAATATATAGCACAAAATACTGCTGGGTTTCCAGGATTCTTTGAGAAAAATCACTTCCAAAGAATGGACGTGTACCCAGGAAAAGGAAAACCTGGAGAAATCTTAAAAAGATATCTAGAACAAATCTCTTTAAGCATCAAACCATCAAACTGCTTCACCCTGTTGTATTTCATGCTTCCTCTGGTTATTTACACACCAGTCAAGGCTCCTGTCAATTACCTGTGCCTAAAATGTGGGCTTTGACGTTTGAAAGAGTTTTATTAGTTGATCTCAGTGGCGCATGACGAGTTTAAAGGGCTTACCTGTGTGTCCCCGGAGGTGCTGGCTGGAGGCAGACATGAGCTTACAGCACACCATCAACACATAGGCCAGAAAGAGCCAGTGAGACAGCAAGACGGATCTGGCACAGGCTCTCATCCTGGAGAGAAAGCAGGATGCAGGTCAGCGATGGATGGGTGGTGAGAGACTCTGAGCAAACACCGTCCTTAGAAAGTGGGGAGAGCAGAGGAAGATGCTGGGTGATGCACCTTTACCCCTACCTCACCAAAGAGACCAGAGGCCAAGCGAACCTTACATGCACTGTGCATTCACTCAGTTTCCAATACACACCTTTTATAATTAAAAGTTTCTCAAGTTAGCTACATGCCTCAGTGAGAAGTCTATTTATGAACCCCTAGAGCATAGCCTGAGTGGCCCTGATAGAACATGGGGGTTATATACTATTTTATAGCACAAAATTTAAAAAGCAACATACTTTAAGCAGGATTCAAATAAAAGATATGTGGTTTCTGCATGTGAAAGAAACCACAGAAATTCACACACCAGGCCTGAGAACTTTCCCCTGGTTTCTCTGACTGCATATTAATGCCCTTTGGCCTAGAATACTGGCTGAATAGTGGATTAATCCAATCTCAGAGTCTGATGAGAACATGGGCAACTAGAGATAAATATATAAACAACGTCATACAGATATCAATAGATACATGGATAAAGATGAAATATTATTCAGCAATGAGAATGAAGGAAATCTTGCCATAAACAAAATTTCATATGGACCTTGAGGGCATTGCTGCTAAGTGAAATAAGTCAGATCAACACAAATACTACATAATCTCACTTTTATGTAGAACCTAAAAAAGACAAATTCTGAGAAACAGATTACATAGCACAGTGGTCAGCAAGGGTTGAGGGTGAGGGAAATTTAGTCAACGGTCAAATCTCCCAGTGACGTGATTAACAAGTTTGGGGATCTAATGTTCAGCATGGTGATTACAGCTCATCTAATAACACTGTCCCATATACTTGAACGTTCTAAGAGGGTAGATCTTAAATGTTCTCATCACAAGAAAGAAACAGTAACTGCGACAGTAAGAAGGTGGTAGCTGATACTATGGTGGGAATCATTTTGCAGCTGATAAACATATTGGATCAATACAATGCACACCTCAAACATACACAGTGTTATGAATCAATTACATCTCAATAAAAACTGGGAAAATATACCTCACTTCATATGAATGGACAGTATCCAAACAGCTGCTCAAAGACAATTCAGTTTACAAATGCGGCTGTGTGGTCTATTCTAAAACACTTCCCTTTCCAAAAAAAAAAAGTAAATAAAAAGAAAATAGCTAATATGCATTCTACTTTCTTCCCTAACTTTCTGCGCCTGGTAGGCTGCAGTCCATGGGGTCGCGAAGAGTCAGACACGACTGAACGACTTCCCTTTCACTTTTCTCTTTCATGCACTGGAGAAGGAAATGGCAACCCACTCCAGTGTTCTTGCCTGGAGAATCCCAGGGATGGGGGAGCCTGGTGGGCTGTCTATGGGGTCGCACAGAGTCGGACACGACTGAAGCGACTTAGCAGCAGCAGCAGCACTAGATTAACTTTAGTTTGCTCTTTTTTTAATTAACTTTTTCAAATGGAAGTCCAAGCTCTGGGCATTTGAAACTCCAGTAACACTGGGTTCTGCCTGGCTTCAGGGATAATAGATCCACCACAGAGGATCAAAGGAACTCCCTTTTCATATACAAGATGTATAAACACCCATGGGCAGATGATAAAGACATGGCCCGTGGATTCCTGTTTGAGTAACACTACAGGCAAAGCTTCTGAGGAAATCCTGAAGAAAGGGCCTAACAAGCCCATGACTGCCAACCCCATGGGGTCTCAACCAGAACCCTGACTCTGTGCTCAAGAGGAAGTGCAGCCTTGGGGACCCGGTGGCCACACCACACTCCCAGGAGCAGGCACTGGCCTCTCACAAAGTAGTCACACAGATCTTGTTGAAAGATCTTGTACTGCCACTGGTTTGAGATTCAGTATGACTCTGAAACAACCACAGTAATACAAGATTCTAAGATTATCTTTGAAGACCATGGTGGCAAAAGGGACTTGAGACAAGTCCCTTTTGATGTCAAGCTTCAAAGCTTGACATCATTTTGCCCTTGGCCTTGGAAATTCCAAGCACTTGAAACTGACAGGAACACTAGGTGCCTCTGCTTTGAAAGACCTGCGTGCACCTTAATTTTGCAAAGCATGTCCTCCGTCTCCCCACCTCAGCCTCCATGCACAGTGGGCAGAAACCCTGGAATCAGCTCAAAAGGTGGCAAAGAATATGTGTGAGTCTATGTGAGCTTGAGGTGCTAGTATGTAATTACATTTTCACTTCAGAAAATTGATTATTAATTTATTACTCAACAGGGAAAGCATGGAGGTTCAGAATTCTATATATGCTGAGTTTTTGAATGAGGTCCTCTGTCCCCCCTCCCATATTTTAAAATTCCAGTTGTTAACTCCAGTATCCATTATTAATCTAACTGTTACAAAGGCTTATCCCTCTTACCCAGGGGTTAAATTTCAAATATCTCCCAATAAAAGTGTAGGCTGGCTGGGCCCAAGGCACTGGAGAGTAGTAAGGAAGGTAGAGTCCTGTCTAGAGGCAGCTGCTCCAAGGGAACGCCAGGAATGACTTTTCAAGAGAAGCTGCTTTCTGATACACCGTCTGCACACTTCGAGTCAGCAAGGGGTTCCACTTGTTTTGTTTTAAAAACAGAGTGCAGATCAAACAAAACACATTTGCAAACTGGATCGGGTACCCTAACTTCTGGTTTGTAGCAATCAGTGGCCCAAAAAAGGAAAATTTTAAGGGATCAGATGAATGGAGTACTAGCTTTCTACTGCCATGTAATAAACACTGCCAAATTGAACAGTTTAAAACAATAGGTCTCCAAAGGCCTCTTCACTCTTCTATCCTCCACTTTTTCCTGCTTCATGGGTTGGCTCCTCTGCCTCTAACCACAGTGTTCCACCTGATTTAGAGTCTCCAAATTCAGATGAAGTCTATCAGATGAGCTATAATCTGTCCCACCTAATTTACCAATGAAGTTCGGTTTCCATGTGTTTATCAGTCACCGCAAGTCCTAAACCTGTCTGGATGGAGTTAACAAAACTGGGAGACTATGTCTGAGATGATCTGAGTCCCAAATGCTGGGTACCCTAGGAAGTCAACTCTAAGATAGAAATTAATAATCAGCGGATGACTTAAGGAGTGCTCTAGGGAGTATCACCTGTGAAAGGGGAGGGACAAGAAGAAGGAAAGACAGAAAAGAGGAAAAGGCCTCAGATAACCCTCTGGAAAGTTCCAAAGCTCAGATCAAACCAGTCAATCCTAAAGGAAATCAACCTTGAATATTCAATGGAAGGACTGATGCTGAAGCTCCAGAATACTCTGGTCACCTGATGCGAAGAACTGACTCACTGGAAAAGACCTTGATGCTGGGTGAGACTGAAGGCAGGAGGAGAAGGGGAAGACAGAGGATGAGATGGTTTGATGGCATCACGGACTTAATGAGCATAAGTTTGAGCAAATTCCGGGAAATGGTGAAGGACAGGGAAGCCTGGCGTGCTGCAGTCCATGAGGTTGCAAAGAGTCAGACACGAGTGACTGAACAAACTACACAGCTGAGATGCCCCTTCTCCATGGTCCCAAACTGTGGTGAGAGGTCAGGCCTTTACACCTGAACATCAGGGAAAATCATCTCAGGCAAGGAGGCTCTTTGGATTGCGGACAATTCAAAGACGCTGTAGGCCATCTTCTACAATTCTTCCAATAGTTGAGGGCATGAATCCTTCATTCCTGAAGGGGATGCTGGGTAGGGCAGCACGCTCATTAAAATGTGATGGGAAGAGACTTCAAATATAAACCCTAGCCCAGCCTGGGCCTGCTCTGCCCTCAGCACCATTCTTTTCACTTCTACTGGGTGACACCTCTGTACTGCATTCCCCAGGCTCCTGAATGATCTGGCTCCTACCTGGCTTTCACCAATAGGAGACATTGGTTAGAGCCTGCAGAGTGGAAGGGAAAGGCCATGGTATTTTTCCCCACCTTCTCTGTCTTGGCAGGGTCAACGGAGTGGCCATTTCTCCTCCATGGTGTCAGTTTCCCCCAGAAGGGCCCAGTATGGCTCCAGCTCCCACGGAAGGCCCTTCCCCACCAAGGCCACTGGCCAGCAGGACTGCCTTCCTCTGTCCCACCAGCCTCAGGATGGCAGGAGCTATTGCTCATCTGATGGCAGGAGCTATTGCCTGCTGTTGCTCATCTATGGGCTGCCTTTGTGTCTTCTGCTTGACCTCTCTGACTCTCCCATCACACATGTAATCAGTTTCCTGAATTCAATTTCCTGTCCTTCTGCTCCTGGATGGCTTCTGTTCTCCTGGTTGGATTCCAACAACAAACCCCAAATCAAAAGTCTCATGAGCCCCTATTCCAAATCTTGGGAGATCATCCCTGATCTGACTTCTTCATGGAAAATTCTATGTATCAGGGTCTGGGGTGAGTTTGAGAACAAGTATTGCCTAGAACAAGTATCTACTTTAACAACAGCTATGATTCCCTGGAGAAATGCCTATGGCTAGGCAGGCAGCTATTTAGCAATGATTCTTCATTTCATTCCATAATCCAGAGCCCAAGTAAAAAGATATCTCACTTACTACACTTACTGTGGTGCCTCAGACAGTAAAGAATCTGCCTGCAATGCAGGAGACCCAGGTTTGATCCCTGGGTTGGGAAGATTCCCTTGAGAAGGGTATGGCAACCCATTCCAGCATTTCTTGGCTGGAGAATTCCACAGACAGAGGAGCCTGGTGGGCTACAGTCCATGGGGTCACAAAGAATAGGACACAAATGAGTGACTAACACTTTCACTTTTCACTTTCATACCTACTGTGATACTTCAATTTCTCCTACATTGAACATTTTTGTCCAAATGTAAAACAAAATTAGTTTATCTTAACCATATCACCTTTGGCCCTGTTGAACAGCCAAAGTACTGCTTTATCAACTGAAATAATTTCAAAGATCAGAGCTAATTTTTTAAAAATTCTCCATATTTCCAAAAATTCAACATAAAGCTTTTATAAAGGGTCATCAATTCTAAGATATTCCATCTGCCTAAATTCTTTATGCTTCATAAAGATACCATCTCTAGGTATGTGCTAAAATCATTTTACCTTGGAGACTTCATAAAATTTGGTTCCAGTCAAACACAGTTATTCCAGGATGGATTTCAGAGTGACTCCAAGTTCCCATTGGTAGCAAGGACCAACCATTTCAACAGTTCCAAAAAATTATCTTAACTTCATAGACCTATTTAAAATACAAAAAAGACAGGAAGCCATTAGCATTTTAATGTTGAGATGATACAGGTTTTCAGAAGCAAATTTTTTTTTTTTTTACAACAACCGTGTTTTCAGGCAAGTGGTAGACAGTCAAACACATCCACATGTGTAAAGGGTCCTAACAGATGGGGATGGAGGGAGGGCAGGAAATACAGAATTCTGCACTTATTAATTAGCCACACAGTAGTTAACAGAATACAATCTTAAAGCAGAAGTTTCCTCTGCAGCAAAGGCATGACCAGGTTGACAGAGGGTACCAAACCACTCATGATGCAAAATTCCACTCTCTCATCAACCATGGGATGAAAATGAAATTGGAGATACTCCAATCCCAAGAGTTCCACAACCTGCCCAAGTTCACAGAGCAGTGGAAAAGCCAGCATGCAGACCTAAGTTTCAATGTTCTGTGATGATGATAAACTATTTGCAAAACACACCACTGTGTATAAAATATATAACCAAGAAGAACCTAGTGTATAGTACAGGGAAGTAGACCCAATATTATATAATAATCTATAAGGGGGGACATATGTGCACCCATGGCTGACTCATGTTGATGTATGGCAAAACAACCACAATATTATAAAGTAATTATCCTCCAATTAAAATAAATAAATTACTTTTTAATGAATGGGCTTTATATATACAGGCTTCCCTAGTAGCTCAGATGGTAAAGAATCCACCTATAATGCAGGAGACCCGGGTTTGATCCCCAGGTTGAGAAGATCCCCTGGAGAAAGGAATGGGTTCCTACCCCAGTATTCTTGCCTGGATAATTCCACACAGATAGAGAAGCCAAGTGGGCTACAGTCCATGGGGTCACAAAGAGTCAGACACAACTAAGCAACTTTCATTCATTCACTAATACAGATATAAGACAATTTGCAAGGATGCTTTTTGAAAAATGCTGATGGGACACAGAAGGCAAAAATTTTTCCAACATAAAACACACGAAAATACAAAAAACACTTTTTAACACCATAACTGAGATTCAACATACTCCTTTAATGCACACACCTAAAAAGACTTTTATTCTTAATGAAAACATTTTTCAAGAAGGATTCAGATAACGCCAAAACAAAAGACATTTCAAAAACAAAGGAACATGAAATTACCCGTTTTTAACGTTACCGAGTTAAGTACATCCCTCCAAGGGATGGAGATCAAAGAGAAATAATGATGGGCAACAATAAATATTTAAGCTGCAAATGTGACATACAAATGATCCTTGCGGGCTTCCCAGGTGTTTCAGTGATAAAGAAAACATCTGCCAATGCAGGAGACACGTGTTCGATCCCAGGTCAGGGAAGATTCCCACGTGCCATGGAGCAACTATGCCCATGTGCCACAACTATTGAGCCTGTGCTCCAGAGTCCAAGCATTAGTGAAGTCTGTGCTTCCTAGAGCCTGTGCTCCCCAACAAGAGAAGCCACTGGAATGAGAAGCCTGTGCATCACCACTAACGTGTAATAGCCCCAACTAGCTGCAACTAGAGAAAAGCCTGCGAAGCAATGAAGACCTAGCATAGCCAAAAATAAATAAAATTATTTTTACAAAAGATCCTTGCTCCACAGTCTAATCATTATCGAATCCTGTTGAACCCACTGCAAATGCACCACAAAGTACAACTGATAGTTTTCTCTTCTTTGGATGCCCTGGAGGGAATTACAGATGTTTGTCTAGAGGCCTCTTTGGGTGACAGGCTTGAGATCCATCCTTCTGGGGCCACAGGAGACACAGAGGAGGCCATGAGTGATTAGCTCTACGAGAGAGAAGCAGCTTTGAGTAACTGTATAAATGTACGATACTTGGAAAAGAAATCACTGGATAATGTTCGTCTCCCAGATCCTCCAACTTTATTAAGTATATTTGTCCTGATATCCACCCAAGGGCACAACATGACCTTCTGTTATCGGAAAGAAATACACAGTATAATTTACCAGAACCCATCCTAATGAACTCCCCACATACTGGAAACCAAAATGACCTTTCCTAGCTAATATTTATCTTGTTTTCTTCGCATAAAGGGAACCATTGGGGATTCTCTTTTCAATTCGTTAAAAAAAAAAAAAAAAAAGGATTCATCAGCGAAAACAAATGTGATCCAATAGTTCACATGCTAGACAAAAAGCCAGGAGTTTAATTTTAGGCTGAGCAGTAACTCATTCAGTCAGATTTTCCCCGAGTGTACCCTAGGCACTTGCTTAAAAGGATTAACTTTTTCCTGTCATGTCTGAACTTTAGTACATTCAAGACCATCAGTGCTTTTGTGTACAACGTGAAAAGCATGTGTTTCCAGTCACTCTACTTCCCTGCAGGTTGTTTTCCAACGGTGGCACAGTCTTTTCTATCATTCTACTTTAAAAGTCCTTCCTTTTTCTGCTGCTGCTGCTGCTGAGTCGCTTCAGTCGTGTCCGACTCTGTGCAACCCCATAGATGGCAGCCCACCATGCTCCTCCATCCCTCGGATTCTCCAGGCAAGAACACTGGAGTGGGCAGTCCATCCCTTCTCCAGGGGATCTTTCCAACCAGGGACTGAACCCGGGTCTCCTGAATTGCAGGCGGATTCTTGACCATCTGAGCCACCAGGGAAGCCCTACTGTACAGCACAGAGAACTATATCCAATATCCTGTGATAAACCATAATGGAAAAGAATCTAAAAAAAGAATATATATTCTGTGTGTGTGTAAATACATACACACACATAATTGAATCACTTTGTTATACAGCAGAAATTAACACAACATTGTAAATCAACAATACTTCAATAAGATATTATTACTTATTAATACAATATTATATTATATAATACTAAAATAAAAATATTCAAACTAAAAAAAAAGTCATTCATTTTTAAAGAGTCTGGGTGTTTACAATGATGAATGACATTGCCATATCTAGACTAAGAACAATTTTAAATGTGTCTGGTCCAATTCCAACTGTTGGAATGAGAAAAAAAAACAGCATTTGCATGCTGGGTTACATTTTTCATCTTTCACCTTATACATTGGTCTTATGTGGAGACAGTCACTTTTCTTCTCTTTTTTTTTTTTTTTTTTTTTGACAGTCACTTTTCTATAAAAGAGCAGGATGCCTGTTCATGTTCCCTGGTACCAAGAAACTCTGAACTTCCCAGGCAGAGGAGACCATTCTTCAGATGTTTAATTTATTTCTGTTGTACCCAAGAAAGAAGTCAGCCTACACCCGATTTCTTATCAAGGAAATAGTGAGGTTCCGCCTTTCTTTTCTCTTGATCTACTTGCCTTCACTATTAGCAGAGTGAATTCCTTGAAAGGATTATTTTGGGAAATACAGCTATTGACTTGCTGTAGATAAGCACCCTCAGAATATCTCTTAGATCACTTTTGCTATACCCACCTCACTCCACAGATGTCAATTTATGCAGCATGACGTTCTTATCTTTTCATTCTAAAACCCTACAGTGATGAAATACCACATTCCTTTTAAAACCACAATTCACTATGACCTTAAACCTGGACCTAATCAGAGGAAAAATGCCAAACGTTTGACTAACTTAAACGTGAGAGACTTTCTGCAAAGTAATTGCTCCTTAAAAACTGTCAAGGTTATGAAAGACCAAAATAATCTGAGGAATTGTTCCAAATAAAGGAATGATACATGGCAACCAAATGAAATGGTGATCCTATGCTGCATCTTAGATCAGAAATAAAAACACACGCATAGTCATTCTCAAATGAACCGCATGCACAATCACACACACACACACATATATACACACATTTATCTATAAAGGACACTACTAGGACAAATAACAATTTCTGAATATAGCCTATAGATTACACTACGGTGTCATATCAATATTAAATTAGTTAAGAGAATGTCCCTGTTATTAAAATATACCCTGAAATATTTAAGAAAAAAGGGGCAACTGTCTTGAATTTACTGTCAAATGATTCTGAGAGGAAAAAGGGAAGAGGAAAGGAAGGAAAACCGAATGAATGAACGACCAGAAAAACAAATGAACAAAATGTAAGCAACTGATGAATCTAGGAATTCTTTGTATGATTCCTCCAACTTTTCATTACATCAGAAATGATATCAAAATAAGACAATAGATGTTCACTAAAAAGAACGGTTTATCACATATACTAAAATGATTCAGAACTTATTACCATTCTTAAACCATAAGAGGAGTTGATAGTTGAAATGTTCTGGCTCATCAGACTTTCTTAATACTCACTGAAGACCCCAGAGGAAGTTCATCTACTTTTATTTAAAAAGCACTTTCATAGGAACACCTTCTATAAACACATTTGGGTGTTTTTTTTGCTATTCCTTTAAAAATGTCATACTGGTTTACCATTTCTCAAGCTGTTAGTTCATACAATATTCTCATGTAATTAAAATATCTTCAAGGACATTTAATAGAATATAACATTCAATAACATTGAAAAACTGTTGCTATTCAATGTGTTCCTTTGGTCAAAAGTCTATCAGTTGTATAAGAAGTATAGGAGATTGATACTATGTGCTCCTAATCTCTCTTATTAACTAAAAATGTATTCGATGAGAAAAAATAGCACTTTCATAGTGTCTACTATGGTTCAGTGATTGTGCAAGTACTTTAAAATAATAACTCACTTAAAAGTAGGATTTATTTCTATCCTGCTATGCAGATGAAGACCGTGAGACACAGATAGGTCAAGGGGTTTGCCCGAGGTCGCTCAGCTAGCAAGTGGCTAAGCCGTGATTCAAATGCAAGCCATCTAGCACCAAGGAATCTACTGCTTCAATTCTTATCAAAATATTTTCAAAGAGTATTAGTCCTCTTCATGCTTTTTTAAATAGACTGAAAATAACTCTTTCTTCAGGAATTCAAGGCAATGGTCATCAAGATAAAAGTAAAAATTTTGTCTGTGGACCCACATGAGTAGACCACTGGACTGAATAAGGACCAGATCCTGGCTTAGAGCCTCTGTTATTTTTTCAGTTCAGTTCAGTTCAGTCGCTCAGTCATGTCCGACTCTTTGTTATTTTTTATTAACCCCTAAATAATTTTTGCCTCATCTCTGAAAAGCTGGTGAATAAAAGTGATTCTGACTTGCTACAGGGTTCTGCCTTACTACAGGTTTATTCAAGGCTTAAGGTCACTTTCCAAATTAAGACCAAACATACAAGAATTCTGAAGACCTTGAGCACTTAAGCTGCCATTTTTCAAACAGATGGAAAAACGACCACACTTTAGATCAGAATGCCTCAAAGACACTTGGGTGAAAATACAGCAGAGCCGGAACATAAGCCTATATGACTTCTGTCAATTTCCATGAAGGAATTCAGCACTGACACAAAACAAAGCAGAATTCTGTCGGTGCATCCACGCAGACTCATTTCCTGCCAAGAAATCCAGGAGCAATTCTGTGACGGTACAGCAAGGTAGATTCTCACTTAAAAACCAAATAGACACGCTTGCACCATTGCCATTTCCTGCCTGCCCACTCACCTAGGAGGTTTCCAAGCCCCGTCTTGCTTTACCAGCAGAGTAGCGATGCTTGCATAATGAGCTATTTTCAGATTCACCATTAGTGCAGCTGACCTCCTGGAGTGGGATCTACTGGGATGACCTGGTAACTGTGGTTCTCAGCCCCTCGGGTATCAGGGCACAAGTAGGACTAATTTTTCCAGCTAATGATGTAACAGGTGACATCCTTAAACAAGTTTAAACATCGCGTTAAATCATTTTTTCACACTAATTTCAAATCAGTCAAGGTAGAAGATGATACAGCTGAGAAAGTTCACCTCTATCCTCCAGAGGTGAAACTAGCAACCTGAGATTTGGATGTATAAAACAGAGTTTTATGAGTGGAAAAGGGGTGAAAAGATGGTTCCATTAAGCAAGAATTGTGTCTTATAACCAATGGAAATTTTGAAAGAGAAGTTGTCTCCATGAAATAATTCATCATTTCTTTAGACAGAGAGGAGGAAATAGGTTTCCATTTCATGTTGTGTTTATATAATACAACCACACTGGTTTGTCTTCTAGAAATTCTCAAACCGCTTTTCCACAAAAGTATGCAAACCAAGCGCAACCTCTCTCTTGACAAATTTACGCAGGAACAAGACAAGTATTAATGAACATTTTATATTTAAAAGGCTTCTGATGAAAGTAAATGTACTTAATAGGTTATTGACACTTTTATGAATGTATTTCAAGCCCTGATACTCAGCTAAAGCCTCAGCTGAGCTCTCACTTATAACTGTCACATGATGCATAGAATTACTTTGTAATTTAGAGCATGCTTACTGTCACACGTTCAAAAGGACAGGTTTCTCTGCCAAAATGCAGTATACTCATGCCATTAAGTTGCTTTTCTATTGCTGCCTAAAAATATCAATGAGGAACTTACTCATTCATCTTACAACATGCTGTAAATATGTTTAGAACTTAAAAGGTTCTAAGTGAGTCATTAAAGACAATAGCTGTGTCTGGTACAGAATTGTATAAAATTTTACACGTGGCATTTTAATTTTATGTGTTGCCAATACCATCTTACTTAAATTAGGTTGTAGAGTTCTTCAAAAGGGCCCTCTTGGTCAGATATGATTTAAACAAATTAAACAGACACACTGTGATCTCAAAAGGTTCACATTCTGTCACTGTAAGAACCGAGAAACTCCTTACAACCATGCAGCATCTTTATTTCCATGCAGTGACATGGTCCTTTCTAATGGAAGTATGGCCAGTGCCTTCTGTTAGTGAAGAAAAACTCTAGCCTACAAGTGACTATGAACTGTCCAAAGCACTCATCACTAAGTGACGATGGTTCACTGAGTCAGTCTACACAAAACACAGAAAACAAACCCGTGAGTGACATAAAATACAAAACGCACTCACCAAATTCAGGGACACTCAACACGATTCCACAGCTTGTTGTCCAAGTGAAACTGCCCAGGTCTGGGGCTGAACTAATGTGAGCGGTAATGGCAATTTAGCCATAAATCTCTCAAGGCCCAATTATCCTCACGTCTAAGGGTTTCTTTTAATTGGACCAGTTTTTAATTGGACATTTTCCTCCCATTTCTCATTTTTCAAAGCATCAAAACAGTGTCTAAGGATTTTATTTAGCATAATAAATAACCAACATAATATTTTGAAGGCTACTCACAAGTTGCCAAGTACCTGAACTTTTATTTTAAAAGTTTTTGTGTGATATGATCTAACTTATACGTTATATTATAAAAAATAAAGCAAGCTAAACATAATGAAAGTCAAAGTTGCTCAGTCACGTCCAACTCTTTGCGACCCCATGGACTATACAGTCCACGGAATTCTCCAGGCCAGAATACTGGAGTGGGAGCCTTTCCCTTCTCCAGGGGATCTTCCCAACCCAGGGATTGAACCCATAATAGGCAGATTCTTTACCAGCTGAGCTGTCAGGGAAGCGCTAAGCTGTATATAATAGAATGCAAAAGTAGAATTCTGTGACTATTCAATAGTTACATTGCTCGGGTCGGGGCTGGCCATTTACAAACAGAACATTACCCTCTTGAGGGGAGGGGATGGTATCTTACTTCACTTCTATGCTAACCTCTAACATAATGCTCTGCACACCAAGGGTGTTAAATACAGTTTGTTAAATAAATGAATAAAGTCTCTAGTTTTACTCCCAAATGAATGGTCATTTCACTTCTATGCTTCCCTAATTCCTTACCTGTAAACTAATATAGTTAAACGACACAATTACCAATGTATGTTCAACCACCAGCTATGACAATGACTCACAGAGCATTTTAGGGAAAACACGGGAAGTTTCAGCTATTGATAACATACAGGTCATGGATATATATACACAGTAAATTCAACTGCGACAGGATTGCACAGCAAGACAATGCCCATCACAGGCAATATTGACCATTTTAATCCATTAGTGAGATAAATGCTTCTTAAAAGCTGTATCAGAACCATTATTAAATTTCCAACCTTAAAAATTCATCTTTTGTTTGACAACAGTGCCCTCTTGTGGCAAAAAGGGAAGTCTTCTGAAAGTGCTAACATGTTACTTGATTTATAATGGATATTTTTACTATAAGTGCAGTTTTCATTTTTTTAATAAAGTCATTTTAAAACAGTATGCAAACCATCCTTAAAGAAGCATAAGATATGAAATAAATTAAACAGCAATTTAAATTGTATCACAAAAAAAGTCAAATCAAAATATGGTAAAAAGCTTCTAAATGAAATGGTAATTATTTATACAGAAAACTACACATAATAAACACAAGCCTAATGAGATTCAATATTTATTGGTTCTCCCTGTTGCTTTTATAACACAAATCCATGATATCATCTATCAAAGCTCTCCAAGCTACTTAAAGATCCTGTAAACATTCAGCTTATATATACAAAAGCCTACTGAGTTCTGGCTTAATACTAGGACGTGCTTAGGGAAATCAAGAATAAGACTAATTCCTGTCTATCCAAAAATGACAAACCAACTGCAATAGACATACATGGGGCAACCAAGAGAGCAGGTCAGTAATATTTGCCATTGTCTTTTGATGGACCTAGAGACTGTCCGTACTGAGTGAAGTAAGAGAGAGAAAGAGAAAACATTGTATGACAACCCTTACATGTGGAATCTAAAAAGAAATTATACAAATGAACTTATTTACAAAACAGAAACAGATACATAGATTTATAGAATGAACTTATGGTTGCCAAGGGAGAAGGATGGGGGAAAAGGACAAGGAGTTTGGGATGGACATGTACACACTGCTATATTTTAAATGGATAACCAACAAGGCCCTACTGTATAGCATAGCAAATTGTGCTCAATGTTATGAGGCAGCCTGGATGGGACGGGAGTTTGGGGGAGAAGGGATACATGTATATGTATGGCTGAGTCCCTTTGCTGTTCACCTGAAACTATCACATTGTTAATCAGCTATACTCCAACAAAATAAAAAGTTTAAAAATTTTTACTATTGTCTTTTTGAATAATGAAAATAGAAGAATAAGATCACTGAGGACTGCTGCAATCCAGGAAAACTTCCTGGAAGAGACAACAACACACAGGAGTAAAAAAGGAATGTTTGGGGAAAAGAGTAAAGAGGTGTTCAGGAATTTAAAAAATTTGGTTTGGTTGGTTGGTCATTGATGAGGGGAAAAGATCTGCACATGTGTGTGAGTTTGTTTTGTCTTGTCCTGATTTGATCTGGTGGCGGAGAAGAAAGGGCCACTAAAGGAAACCACACAGAGAAAGGGGGAAGGGAGAGGAGGTAGGTATGGTGGGCTGACCCCATGCGGAAGTCATACAGAACAGGTGAGCAGTCTCCCAGGTCCTATCCACACTCAGTGGGTCACCTCTTCATGACTCCTGAAACAAGTAGTTTTTGATCAATTCTTGAACCAGGTCTTGTGTTGGGTGCCAGGCATGGATGATGGATAAAGTCCTGGGTACCCTGGGGTTTGGACTATAGTGTGGGCAGACAGACAGACAGGTAAACAAGTGTGAATAACGGAACTGTTGTTGTTGAGTCGCTCAGTTGTGTCTGATTCTTTGCAACCCCACGGACTGCAGCACACCAGGCTTCCCTGTCCTTCACCATCTCCCAGAACTTGCTCAAACTCAAGTCCATTGAGTTAAGGATGCCATCCAACCATCTCATCCTCTGTCGTCCCCTTCTCCTTCCTGCCATCAATCTTTTCCAGCATCAGGGTCTTTTCCAATGAGTCTTCTCTTTGCATCAAGTGGCCAAAGTATTGGAGCTTCAGCTTCAGCATCAGTCCTTCCAATGAATCTTCATTGGAAAGTAACTGTGGGTTCAGATTAAGTATGACAGAGAAAACAATAGTCAGTAGTGTAACAGGAACCAGCTGGGTTTGGAGGAAGAGAGGCTCCTGGACTGGGTGCTTAGGGAAGGCCTCTCTGAGAAGGTCATCTTGACATGATGACAAATGATAGAATGTGACTTCTTGGGGAAGAAGAGAAACAGGAAGAGAAACAGCTCTGCCCTGTAGGAGTCTAAAGTCCAAACAAGCTGGATATGGTCAGAAGCAGAGGGGCTGCAGGACAGTGAGCAGGGCAAAGAGGGGTAGGGGGTGACGTCAGGGAGATCCCAGGAGCAGATCACAAGGGAGCTTGCCGGTAACAGTGTGGAGTTGGGATTTGGCTCCAGATGGAATGTGAGAGCTGTAAGCACAAGGGAAACGGGAGATGGTTTAGGTTTGCACAAGAGCTCTAAAGCTGCTGGTGCAGAAGGCCCTCTGGGAGGCAAAAGTAGAAAAATGCGAGACTACTGCAGACTAAGGTCTCAACCTAGAAGTACAAGAGAATGAATCTGACCAGATGTCTGGAGAGCAGAGCAATAATGAAGTCAGGCCTCTTGAGGAACAGTTTTGCTCACATACAATCCTGGATATCTTAAGACACTCCATGTGCAGTCAAACTACTGAATTAACATCCAAGGTTCAGGTCTCAGGTCTCGGTACCAAGAATACTAGTTTTTATCTATGCAATTGTACATCCTATAATCCATTGTTTTTACTCTTCACTTTGGCTACTAGGAAGCTCAGAGTCAAATTTAGAGTCCACCTTTAGTAAGTGAAGAGGACCACTCACCAAGCATATCATAGGCTAACCTTCTGCTTTGTTGTCCTTACCATCCCTTTATGTCCGATTTCATAAAATATTTTTAAAAGTTTTCTCAAATCTGCTTTGATGGAGACAGATACAAATACATGAATATGTAAACAAGACACCATATGCTTTAACAGGTCCAGCATGTTCTGTCTCTTCCTATAATTCCCTTTTTTCAACCCATTCTACTTGCCAGACCAAAAGTCAAAATGTCCACCATGGCATGGTTACCTCAGGGAAAAGCATTATTTCCAAATAATAAAATGAAAAATGTTACCTAGACTTACATAGCATAGAAACTAACAGGAGGTAAATCACTTTGGGATTCACTGATGAATTTCCTGGTAGATTGCAGGGTCTGAGCAAATAGGACAAAGGATACAAGGTTTGGTTTAAGGTGAGTAAGAATGTGAGAAACAAGGTTTAGTGCCTGCAGGTCAGAGAAGTGAATGCAGTCAAGGGACCCAAAAGAAGACAAGGTGAAAAAGGATGGGATGGGAAGGGACCCAAGAACACATGTTTAACAAAGATCAGTCCTAGCCAGCAGTGACTCGTAACCAATCACTCCTTCCCTTATTAAGATCATGGGCTTCCCAGGTAGTTCAAATGGTAAAGAATCTGCCTGCGATGCAGGAGACCTGGATTCGATCCCTGGGTTGGGAAGATCCCCTAGAGAAGGGAATGGCTACCCACTCCAGTATTCTTGCATGGAAAATTCCATGGACAGAGAAGCCTTGGTGGGCTATTTAGTCCATAGGGTCGCAAAGAGTAAGGCACGGCTGAGAGACTAACACATATATAATATATAATCTAAGAATCCAGAAAAGTATTCACAGGAGCTATAAAACACTAGAAAGTCTTATCTATTTTGTATCTTAAGTCTAAAAAAGAGAATCAAGGAATCTGACATAGAGATAATAATTTAGCAGCTGGATACACCAAGCCTAACATTAGAAGAGACACCATCACTTCTCATCTCATAGAACCCTCAGAACAACCCACAGGGCAGTTTTACTTCATTTTGTTTTAAATCTCCAACATGGGACAATATAAGTAATTCTAGTTACCCAAGAGCACAAAGCAAGTAAGTAGTGGACCCAGGGCTCCAAATGAAACTGGGAGAGTCCCCATATGGGAGGAAAAGGGAAGGGAGAATAGAAAGAGGTCTGGGAAAGCTAGAGACAGGGCTGGGAGTGGAAAGTCGTTAGCCAAGGCTGTTTCAAGACTGGAATTTTCACAGTACAGAAAGTCCAACCCAGAATGTCTCCCATTTCAATACTGGAGCTGTTAAGACAGAGTCCTCCTAACAACTGGCCATATTGGAGGAAGGTCACATAATTTCAGTCACATATCCACTTTTTCTTATGTAAACACTACAGAATACATGGAATGCCTAGCAAACATTTCCAGTGAAAATTTACCATCTGACTTAATGTGCACTTTAAGTACAAAAAAACACCAAGAGTCATAAACATTTGAAACCAAAAAAGAACCCCCTCGTTAGTAAGTTTTAGTATCAATTACTTGTTGAATTGATAGTATTTTAGATATGGTGGGTTAAATAAAATATATCATGAAATTTAAAAGCAAAATTCAGGCTTCTAGGTGTCACCACAAGTTGTTATCTACAGACAATAGATTCTGGATTATTTGTTTTCCTCATTTGGAAAAATCTTTTGGTTTTCACAGCAGCTATCTTCAACTCCTCCTATGGTTTGACATCACTGCCTTAGAAAAGGTCTATGAGGCCATTCCTCTTATTCTGGCTCTAAAAAAAGACACAGCCCACAAGGAGCCAGATGCGATGCACCGTAGTCAGAATCTGCGTTCTAAGACATTTCTATGTTGCATTCACATTTCCATGTAAGAATTCACTAATCATGCTTCCTTTGGGCATCAGGGAAACATTCTGGCAGCAAGGACACCCATATAATGAAATATTAGGTCATGATGCCATAATTCCAATGCACAAGAGACACAACACACACTTTAGGAGACTTATAAAGCAGAAAAACACGGGAAGTGAGCAAGAATGATTTCTCTTTCCAGGGACGAGTTTAGGCCCTTTAGGTATCAAATGCACTCTTCACCCTCAGAAGGGAGAGATGTGGGTGAAAATAAAGATTACCATCATCTGCTGCTTAACATAAAAATGCACAAAGCTGCAGATCTATCTTTGTGACCTATAGGACCTTCATCCTTTAATTAAAATGACAGAGTTCCCTGAAAACCCATCAATTACAGTCAATGTCGAAGTATTTTTGGTAACTGGGGCCAAGGGAGCAGAAACAATAGAATTCTAACATGAGCCGAGAGAACTTTCCTGTCCTGGAACTTAGAATGGAGGCTGAGAGACAGCTGATCATTCTAGAACAGGCTGCTAAAGGAGGCAGGTACACATTTGGGGGTTGAGGGTGGTCAGGCTGCTCTCATCACGTGCAGTGGGGACAAAGAAAGCCCGTGAGATCGGCACAGATGTGCCAAGAGCAGACGTGACCCAGGAGAGCATGATCATGACCCTGAAAGTCATTCTGTTTTTAGCCTTTCCTTAGCTTGCCTTCATCCCTTCTTCTGGGTTTCTCAAGAATGGCTATAACTTTTCAAAAAACAGTAACAGTTTTCATCTTTGTTTGACCTTGCTGGAATGAATTTTTAATTGAATCCAAAGAGAACTGTCCCACTTCATAGACAGGGAAACTGAGCGTCTAGGAATTATCTTCCCCAGGTGGCAAACCTAACCAGTGATAGAGCTGGGCTCCCCACCCAAGCCTTCTAACCAAGAGCCACTCTGTCTGCACTATCCATTTGGTAACTGCTAGCCGTGTGTGGTCACTAAAGTTTAAATGAACTTAAGTGAAGTCAAATTTACAGAACATTCCCACCACAGCAGAAAGTGTCATGGGATGGGGCTGGGTTCCTGAAGGTACAATGTTTTTCTTTTTTTAAGATTTTGATTTTTTAAAGTCTTTATTGAATCTGTTACAATATTGCTTCTGTTTCATGTTTTGTTTTTTTGGCCATCAGACATGTGAGATCTTAGCTCCCCAACCAGGGATGGAACTCACATCCCCTGGGCTGGAAGGCGAACTCTTTAACCACTGGACTGCCAGGGAAGTTCCAGGAACAATGTTCTTCATATGTAAAATCTGAAACTGCAAAAGCTCACTTCAGCCACTCTACTAAAAGCAGTGGGGCCCACTGGAAAGTGGACAGATATCTCACCATTCCAAACCTTGGGTTCCCATCTACACCCCTTCATAGCCTTTCAATGGGCAAATCATTCAACCTTTCCTAACCTCAGGTTCTTCATCTTGAATACTGATTTAAAAATAACTTCTCAGGTTACTGGGTGATTCAAGTGAGGCACACCTTTCCAATGTCTAAAACCAGGCATTCACCCCTCCCTCCCTTTTATCCCCACCATCATTTCTTTCGGTCAATACCTATACAGCTCACTTTGTGTATGCACATTCCAGTTATAATCTTGTCTTTGGGGCTTTCTCTTGTAATATTCTTCCCTTTTCTATATATGAGTATGAGAAGCTTGGGCTTCCCTCGTGGTTCAACAGTAAAGAATCCACCTGCAATGCAGGAGACGCAGGTTCAATCCCTAGGTCAGGAATATCCCCTGGAGAAGGAATGACAACCCACTCAAGTACTGTTGCTTGGGAAATCCCATGGACAGAAAAGCCTGGGAGGCTACAGTCCATGGGGTCGCAAGAGTCCGACACAATTTAGCAACTAAACAACAATAAGGAGAGGTTTATTGGATACAAAAACACAACCTCAAAACAAAAAGTAGAGGATTCCCCAGAGGTCCAGTGGTTTGGACTTGGCACTTCCACTGCAGGGATTATGGGTTTGATCCCTGGTCGGGGAACTAGGATCCCACACATTGTGCAGTGCAGCCATAAAAAGGGCGGGGGGAGGAAAATAAGATGCAGGCTGGCCTCTTTACTCCACGACATTCTGCACAGCAGCAATCAGCAGAGAAAACCTGACAAACCAAGTTAGTAAAAGCCGTTTCTAAAGTATTTTCCATCTAATAAGTAATTTCAGACACCATTGGTTCTCCCAATCAATGGCCATTTCTATAATAGATGAAAGGAACCAAAAAAAAAAAAGAGAGAGAGACCAGAATCCTGAGAGCTAAGAAGCCAGCATCATCACTCTCGTCCTTAACATTCACCTGACCTGTGACAGCAGCAGGCATGGTACTGGGCGATGTTTTCCTTCAGCCAACACATGAGGCAGATGCTGAAGCAAAAGACCACCACTCACCCAGCAAACAAGAGCTTTGGCACAGGCCTTAAAGCACCTGCCATCCAGAGAGCAGGGCTGCTGAATCAGGGGTCCTTGGAGAGAATTTGGGGTCTACGACCTGGGATGAGGGGGAAAAATGACATCTTCATTTTTACTTACTCCTACCTGAGCCTCATTATTCCCTTCAATTATAAATGTCTGCAACCAACCAGAGGGGTATTTAGCAGTTCCTAGGACTTGATCACAAGCAGAAAGCACAGGTATTTTCAAGTCACATGACAGTCTGTTGCAAATACCTCAAAACATGTCCATCACACCTCATAATTCTAGGGTTAATGGATCTGCCTGGAGATCGTGCTGTTGCATGCATTCTTACAGAAGCATGCCTGCTCTGTGTCATGAACAATTTTAATGTGTCGATTGCTACATTTCTGTAGAACTGACTTCTTCTGTGATCCTTTGAACTTTGTTTTCTGTGTTTTCAGACATTGTTTTGAGACAGGATCCCCTGGCTTAACCTCTTCTTTGCCTCCCAGGGAACCCACGGCAAAGAAGAGTTACAGGCTCTCCATCGCAGGAGCTGGCAAAACTCTTAAGTTCGATGTGCAGTATCAATTTGCCTTGTCGCTTTCCCCCACCGCCACCCTACCTAAACCAAACCTTTCACCCATCAGTTCTTCTGGTACTGCCTCAGAAGTCTGGAAGAAAACTGACAGATGATGCAATGACTTCCATATAGGACATAAACCAGTCACAAAAGCACCAGGTAACAGTTGCAGAATGATCTGGGGAAGGTTAAAAAAAAAAAAAAGATTTGCCCTGTATAGACAGCACCATCGTTTCACGTACTTCTTGCAACCACTATCTGTAATGTATTCCAACTTGCCAGTGTAGAAATGGCCTCATTATTTCCAGAAGTCCTTCAGAAAGTCTATTTCAAAGCAAGCAACTCAAAAGTTGGCCCACCATCTAAAACCCAGTGCTATAAAGAGGCATGGGAAAGCAACAGTGAGCTGGATCTCATGACTGTGTCTTCAGGAAAGGAACCGGGAGAGTTGAGGGGCCAGCAGAGTGAACAACTATAGGATAAAGGAAACTGAGGTTCTAGGTTTCTAGGATAACAGGTCTCAGAAGTCCAAGAGACCCCTGTCAGCCTGAAAAAGCTAAAACACATTCCCAGGCAAACATTCATCGAGACTTTCATACAAGGTTGTAAATATCTGTGCAGGCTATGACAGAGGGCAGCAACAAGGAAGCGAAGCCATCAGTGTGAATGGGGTCTTCAGGTGCGTTCTTTCCAAAGCAGAGCCTGAGACAAGGACATCAGGTGAGAGCACGTGACTGAGGTTACTGAAGGAGTAAGGGCAGCTGGATTTCCCAGGGCCTCCCAAGAAGCCAAGGGAATTGTTCCCAGAATCATCCACCCAAATACAGAGGGTGGGGGCACTGACACTTCAGGTTTCCATCAGAGGCATCCATGCCCCAGTTCTCCTGGGCTACTTCTGCTCACACATCATCACATCAGAGAAGGCCCCAAGACAAAGGTGGAAAAGATGCTGAGTGAATGCCAGGACAGAGCATGAGCTCCTCATTCTCGCTGGTACCTCGTGTCCTCATCTCCACACTGAGCCACCTCTGCACCTGCTCAGACGGTCCTTTGCAACTTGGGGAAGCTGAGTGTTAGGACACAAGGTCCCAGAGCTACCTGCTACCCAGAGTGAAGGTGGGATGTCAGCTTTTTTCTCCTGGAGTAGCTTCCCCTGCATTAACTTTTTTTTCTCCAGTTTTATTGAGATAGAATTGACATACGACATCAATGATCTGACTTACAAACATCATGAAATGGTGAGCACAGTTTAGTGAACATACATCATCTCATATAGATACAACATTACAGAAAGAAAAAAACTGATATATTTTCTTGAGATGAGAACTATTAAAACTTTGCTCTCTTAATAACTTTCAGATATAACGTACAGCAGTGAAAAGTCTATGTATCATGTTGTACCTTACGTCTCTGAAAGTGAAAGTGAAGTCGCTCAGTTGTGTCCAACTCTTTGCAACCCCATGGACTGTAGCCTACCAGGCTCCTCTGTTCATGGGATTATACATCCCTAGCACTTATTGGAACCCCACTCCAGTACTCTTGCCTGGAAAATCCCATGGACAGAGGAGCTTGATAGGCTGCAGTCCATGGGGTTGCTAAGAGTCGGACACGACTGAGCGACTTCACTTTCACTTTTCACTTTCATGCATTGGAGAAGGAAATGGCAACCCACTCCAGAGTTCTTGCCTGGAGAATCCCGGGGACGGGGGAGCCTGGTGGGCTGCCGTCTATGGGGTCGCACAGAGTCGGACACGACTGAAGCGACTTAGCAGCAGCAGCAACAGTACTTATTTATCTTACAACTGGAAGTCTGTAACTTTTGGCTACCTTCCTCCAATCCCCCCCTCCTCCCTAATCCCTGCCTCTGGTAACCACAAATCTGTCCTCTTTTTCTCTGAGTTTGTATATTTCTGAATTACAACTGACTTACAACACTATGTTATTTTCTGGTATACAACACGGTACTTTGATAGACCTTGATGCTGGGAAAGATTGAAGGCAGGAGAAGGGAGCGGCAGAGGATGAGATGGTTAGATAGCATCACCAACTCAACAGACATGAATTTGAGCAAACTCCGGGAGATAGTGAAGGACGGGGAAAACTTACATGCTGCAGCCTATGAGGTCACCAAGAGTCAGACACGACTGAGTGACTGAACAACAGCAACACACAATTTTAAATGATCACCACAAGTCTAGTTCCAGTACATCACTGTACAAAAGTATTATGTAGTTATTGACTGTATTCCCCACACTGTACATTTCGTACCTGTGACATTTATTTTGTAACTGAGAGTTTGCACCTTTTAATCTCACTCGCCTATGTCTGCATGAAAATTTAAAATCCATTCACTCACCAACTATTTCTGAGCCCCAACTACGTGCTAGGCACTGTCTCCAGATGTGGACCCCCAGCAATAAACAGGGCACGCGAGGTCTATGCCCTCCTCCACCTTGTATTCAGATCGTAGCCATCTGAAACATGAGTCTCTCAGATACTGACAGAAAGAAATGACAGGAGAAAGGACGAGGAGGAGAGGGGAGAGGGCAGAGAGGATAAGTCAGCAAGGGGAGCCAGGAAATGTCATTCTGATTTACAGCCTGAGAGATGAGGAATCTACCTTGGGACAGGCAAAGAAGAGCTTCCAAACAGAGGGCACAGCAGGAGCAAAGGCCCTGAGGTGCAAAGAAGCCAGTCAGAGCTCAAGCCAGTGCATCCTTCCACTGGGTGGGTGGAGGAGAGCATTTATTACAGCCATGAGATTTCCTCCATCCGAGAGGAAGCCAATTGTTTGCAAAGCAAACCTGTTTTCAGATGGTAATGAACTCGAGACAACACACAGGACCCTCTCTTTAGAAAGACTTCCAACCACACCAAAGTGTTTCTTTTTTTTTTTTTTTTAACATTTTATATAACTCATAAAACAGTGCTTGTATAAAAATTCACACAGTTGCTAGAAAGCATACAATTTCCAAAAAATGTCCTGGGTTTTTGTTACATTCAGTTTTCTAAGGGTGCACTCAAATCAATGGTAAAATGCAGACAGTATGCAATGTTTCATTATCTTTGGTAAAACTATTCTCATTATTTTGTCTCCTCACAGTATTAACTCTGATATCCACTTTGCACAGGGTCTGCTATCACTAGGATGTCAGAAAAACATTAAGGCTGGATCTACAAGAGACAAGTATCTCTGAACGACATTAAGAGTCCCTTGGCCCAGGGGCCCCACTTCTTTTTTGGCCCTATAGCATGTGAGATCTTAGTTCCCTGACCAGGGATAGAAACCGTGCCCCCTGCAGTGGAAGCAGGGACTGGTAACCACAGGACCACCAGGGAAGTCCCACCACCTCATAGCATCTCTCTCCATGGTGAGGCAGGGTTAAGAGCTCAATGGCCTCCAATCTGAGGTCTTGAGACCCTCCTCCTCAATCAGGCAAGAAGTAAACATTTGGGGCAAAGGTGGAAAAGGAAGCCATGTCTGCAGGAACCCAAGTGGCCATACTATGGTATGGTCAGGCCAGTGACTCTTAGCATTTAAACAGTTAATCCGCTTACCACTAAATAGATCCCATTGGCTGGTTGATGATTGCTGCTGAGGTGGTACCCCCTCCCACCAAACTTAAAAAGCAAGGAAGGGTGGGGTCCAAAACTGAGGGGGAGGGGCACACTAACACCCATGACACTGGGCACAACTTTATTCCCTGTCAAACCTGTGTTGTCATGTAGACACAGCCAAAGTGAACGGAAGCAGGATTAGAACACTTAGTACATTCATGACTATTTTCTCTTTTCCCTTTTTTATTTTCCCTCTCCACCTTTCCATCCACAGATCACTGAACTTGGAGCTTCACAGCATCAACCAGGCTTGAACCCAAGAGAAAGTCCCCAAGGGCCTATGGTCCCTGGGCATTTGGGAAAGAAAAGAACAAAAGTAAACCATAAACAAGTACTTTCCCATCGTAGGAAAAGGGGATAAGGAGCAGCGGGGCTCAGTACCTTGAACTGAAGTAACCTTCTGTGCACACATTTGGCCAGATAAGGAAACAGGATGCGGGCTCAATATATCTCAAAGGATAGACTGTCCTTCCTCAAAGTGGCCAAGCCAGCTCTGCATCTCCTTTCCTTTCTCATGTCCTGGCTGATGATACATTGATGGACATAATAAAACACCAGGTACTGATTTCATGTGTCCCTCTCTGGGCATTAGAATTCAAGATCATGCCACCTGACTGCCCTCTAATTTCAATTATTTGGAGACTTTTACTCTTGAAAGATTCAGTATGCAAATCCTAACTGCTGTCATTAGACTTTTTATTTAGCATTAACCATGGGCTTCCCTGGCGGCTCAGTAAAGAATCTGCCTAAAATACAGGGGAGACCTGGGTTCGATCCCTGAGTCAGGAAGACCCTCTGGAGAAGGGAATGACAACCCACTCCAGTATTCTTGCCTGGGAAATCCCATAGACAGAGGAGCCTGGAGGGCTACACTCCATGGGGTCAGAGTAGACTTTCACTTTTTTTTCATGTGCCAAATATAGTGCTGAAAACTTGTTCTATACATGAATTCATTTGAGTCTCACAACAGGCTTCTGAGGTAGGGACCTCCTCACAGGGAATTCAAATGCAACAAGGTTAATCATTTGGCCAGGATCATAAAGACTATTAGGGAAGTTGGGATTTGAACAGCCAGGGTCTGACTCCGGAGTCCATCTCCTAATCACAAGTTGTAGGACTTTGTTAACTCCGTAGGCACCTCACAGCTGACTTGCCATGGTGGCGGCATTTCAAAGGCAATCGAAGCCTGCCTATAACGAAACCCTCGTGTCTCATGAGAACTGACAGCCATCTGAAAACCACTCCCCACAGAATATTACACCCACCAGAAAAGGGTCTCAATAAAGTGATTTGAAAGTGAAACTTACTTGCTCAGTCATGTCTGACTCTGTGACCTCAAGGATTGTAGCCCACCAGGTTCCTCTGTCTATAGAATTATCCAGGCAAGAATACTGGTGTGGGTTACCATTTCCTTCTCCAGGGGATCTTCCCCACCCAGGGATCGAACCTTGGTTTCCCGCACTGCAGGCAGATTCTTTTTATTGTCTGAGCCACCAGGCAAGCCCAGTGATTTAACGAGATGGAAAAAAAAGGGAGGGAAGGGAGAGAAAGTTTAGAGAAACTGATCCTCTACTAATACCCAAAGTTGTCCAAGAAATTAATGCCCATTATTCAAATAGAAGGTGGAGGCAAAGATATGCACCAACTGCCATTCTCAATATAATAGTTTTCTATCCAGCTGGCTCCTTTCAAGTCATCTGCTCTGGAGAATGCCTCGATCCTCAAATGAAAAATCTTCCAGCCTCTGATATGAGTGTCAGGAAGGCAAAAGGCCGGAATGAGCTGAGCCCAGCAGAAAATGTGCAGCACAACAAAAGGGCTATTTCTGTTACACTCAGGGCAAGGAGAACAACACTAAGACATCGGTCTCCCGCATGGAGGGGGTGCTGCAATGCTCATCGTGACAACAGGCGGAATTACCCAGCCTCCGCTCTGCATCCGTGTTCTGTCAAGAGGGATGAGATGCTTTCCACAAAGAGTACAGGGACACTGGTCAGAGGGAATTGAGGTCCAAAGCAAGTGCAGCGATTGTCACACTGCCTGCCCCTTCCCCGGATGAGTCCGAGCTTCCTGGCCCTGATGAATTAAACTCCATGCCACTGACGGCATGAGATGGGAGGTGGCAAAAATAACACTGGCAAACTCTGAAGACCATTGGAGAAGAGGAAACATACCAGCGAATGAAAGGGAAGGAAAACAGAGGTTCTGCCAATGATAACTGAGTAAGCATCTGCTAATCTCACGACTGAAATTCTTCAAATGCCATCAGTAACATGGGGTGGGGAGTGGGGAGACAGGGAACAGTGAGGATTACCTGGAATGTGCGTGGATTCACTAGGAATAATTAATACCAGGCAATGCTCATTCCCCTTCGCCATCCTCACAGAAACTGACAATCAAGAGACTGTTACGAAACTTACCAAATGGGAAAGGAGGGGAAAGAGCGATAAATTAGGAGTTGGAGATTAACATACACACACTATAAAAAATAAGTGAACAATAAGGACCTACTACATAGCACAGGGAAGTATATTCATTATCTTGTAATTACCTAAAATGGTAAAGAATTTGAAAAAGAATATATATGTGTAACTGAATCACTTTGCTGTATAGCTGAAACTAACACAACACTGTAAATCAACCATACTTCAATTTTGTTTTTTTTTAATTTATAACAAAAAGAGCCTGGTAGGGTCATAAAATTCAGAAATCTGCAAGATACTCTGACCAGGTTTTTCATAAAATTCCAGTGTAAAAATAAAGAATTATAGGCTAGATATACTGAAAGTAAGTGGGTTGAACAGCTGAGTTTTCCTCTGCTTAATTATATCTATGTCAATTAGACTGCAGCCTCTAATGTTATGCCACTGGGCTCTATCCAAAGTCCCATCCTGTTCATCTTTCTTATCAATAACTTGGATGCCAATGCTGCTGGCATTCCAGTCAAATCTGGGGATGAACTGAAGCTTGGAAGGGTAACAATGATTCTGAAACATTTTAAGCAAAACGGGAAAAAAATTCCAATATATTTGAAATTACAATTCGTTGACTCTGACAAAATTAAATTCTCCAGAGGTAAATGCTTAATATGAAGCTTGGATCTAAAAATAGAAGTAGACAAACTACATTACAGGGAAAAAAAAAAAAAAGAAACACTGCTCTCTCATATCACCCGGACAGAGATTGCTCATAAATGTCTTATGGGTTCTGAATTAAAAATGAGGACTACAAAATGGCTACTAAAATTATTACTTTGATCTTATGTTTCATCAGTAAAAGTATATTACTTACAATCAGAAAAACATATAGTCCAGTTATACTCTTAGTTGTACCAGAACGAGAGACATTATAGTACTCAGTTCAGTGTAAGAATGCCAGGATTCATTCAGCATCTACACTCAGGATGGAGATGGAATTGTAGCCCAGCCCTGACCCAGACCACTTTCTGCCATGAAGAAATGTTCTATTCGAACTTCCCTGGTGGCTCATATGGGAAAGAATCTGCCTGGAATACAGGAGACCCGGGTTCAATCTGTGGACCAGAAAGACCCCCTGGAGAAGGGAATGACTACCCACTCCAGTATTCTTGCCTGGAGAATCCCATGCACAGAGAAGCCTGGTGGGCTTCAGTCCATAGGGTCACAAAGAATCAGACACGACTGAGCAACTAACACTTTGACTTTCTCCAGTTTGGTCATATGTGGCTTACTGAGCTCTTGATACGTGGCTCATATAGCTTGAGGAACTGAATTTTTTTTTAGTTTTACTTAATTCTAATTAATTCAAATTTATGTAGGCACTTATGGCCCCTGGCTACCGTATTAGGCTGCAGAACTTTAAACAGAGCCATATGCCAAACGGTAGAACTGACTGGGAGGTTAGCAACCCTGAAAAAAATACTCAGGGGGCCAAAATGACAACTGTGTTTAATCTCTGAAGTGCAGTCTCATGGAAAAAGGATTAGAAATATTCTTTGGAGTCCACTGGACAAAACTAGGACACAGAGAAATCAGAGTAAGATAAAATTTATGGCTGTATAGAAATAAGTGTTTAATAATGATGACAACGTCAGAACCTGTGGCCACTGAACTCACCTCCAGCGCCTAGCACCCTGCCTGGCACCAAGGAAGCGCTCAGGAAATACTTCATTTAAGTAAACCAATCAATCAATCAAAATAGAAAGCAATCCAAATGGAATTCAGATGCCTCAAAAGACAATTAATTCCCGCATTCAGGAGGAGTCCCACAGGAGCTGGCTGACCACCTCCAGGGACACGGTGCAAGAGCCAGACATCCACCAAAAGGCAGCTAGACCATATGAGGTCCTTCCAGATCTGCTATGAGCCTCACGTCTACCATCAGATGGCACTGCGTTAAGTCCTGACACTCGCTATTTGTGGGACTAATCAGATACCTATAGCTGTATAACGGATTTCTACATGTGAGTTTTCTTAGTGACTTCAAACAGCACATACTTTTTATCTCATAGTTTCTTCAAGCCATGAGTCTGGGCACAGGTTCAGATCAGATCAGATTAGATCAGTCGGTCAGTCGTGTCTGACTCTTTGCGACCCCATGAATCGCAGCACGCCAGGCCTCCCCCCGCCAGGCCTCCCTGTCCATCACCAACTCCCGGAGTTCACTCACACTCACGTCCATCGAGTCAGTGATGCCATCTAGCCATCTCATCCTCTGTCGTCCCCTTCTCCTCCTGCCCCCAATCCCTCCCAGCATCAGAGTGTTTTCCAATGAGTCAACTCTTCACATGAGGTGGCCAAAGTACTGGAGTTTCAGCTTTAGCATCATTCCTTCCAAAGAAATCCCAGGGCTGATCTCCTTCAGAATGGACTGGTTGGATCTCCTTGCAGTCCAAGGGACTCTCAAGAGTCTTCTTCAACACCACAGTTCAAAAGCATCAATTCTTCAGTGCTCAGCCTTCTTCACAGTCCAACTCTCACATCCATACATGACCACAGGAAAAACCATAGCCTTGACTAGACGAACCTTCGTTGGCAAAGTAATGTCTCTGCTTTTGAATATGCTATCTAGGTTGGTCCTAACTTTCCTTCCAAGGAGTAAGCGTCTTTTAATTTCATGGCTGCAGCCACCATCTGCAGTGATTTTGGAGCCCAGAAAAATAAAGTCTGACACTGTTTCCACTGTTTCCCTCTATTTCCCATGAAGTGATGGGCACAGTTTAGCTGGGTGCTTTGCTTAGAGTCTCATGAAGCTTAATTAAGATGTCAACCAGGGCTGGGTTCTCCTCTGGAGGTTCAACTGGGGAAGAACCTTCTTCCCACTCGCATGGCTGTTGGCAGCATTCATTCCTCCGTCCTTGTGGTTACAGGACTGACATCCTCGGGACTGTCTGCCGGCTTTCAGGCTGAGCGCCTTCAGCTCCTTAAGGTCATGTGTATTTCTCTGCCACACTGCCTCCCCAACATTCCATTTATAGATCCTAGCCATCAAAGAGAGTGTGTAGAGTAAGCCTGCTAGCAAACAGTTTACATAATGTAACATAATCACAATGGGTGACACCCCATCACCTCTGCTGGATTCCACTGGTTAGAATCAAGTCCTGTCCAGTCTCAAGAGGAGGCCACTATAGAACAGTGTGAACACTAGGAGGTGGCGATCCTGTGGGACAACCCTAATGTCTGTGACAGTGACCTTGGCAGGTCACTCAGCACACACCAGCTTGTCCTCTATAAAAATGAGGCCCTACGAGTACAATGGAGTCCTTACAGACACATGTAATACACAAACTCGCTTTAGAATGTAACCAAGGTCAGATTTGCCTCCATGACACTGTTTAAACCTCACAACAACAAATCTAGCAGGATAGATTTAGGTTAAAGAGGCTTAAGATTAAAAGAGAAGCAAGGCAACCCTTTAAGCCAGAGAAATACTTAAGACCTCTCAACCCATCACCCGTCTATAGAACTTTAGTAGTTCTAAGCAGAATTCACTCAACATTCATTTATTCAATAAATGTGAATGCCCAGACTTCCCCATGGAGATACTCCTCTTGACACAAAAATATCTTAAGGGATTTTTCAGAGAGCAGTTCTATGATTTTTATTTTACACATTTAATTAAACACCAAATCCCATGTGCAATCAGATTTCATTGTCCAAACCTCATAGGTTTGTCCTAATAAAATGTCATTAAAAGGGTAACTTAATGCTTGGTACTTAATTGTTTGGTGAACATCCTCTTACCTCCCATTAAATTACTAAGCATGCAAAAAAGATTCGGTGATAGATTTGGCCTGAAATATTGGCTCAGTTTAATCTCACATTCCCAAAAAGAGGGTCAAACTCCGTATCTCTCTCTCCTACACAATTTACAATTCAATAACGGTAACCTCAAAACCCAGTAAGGGCACTGTTCACATTCCTAGCAGCTTGCTGCCGAGAGCAAAGAGGCAGATGATGTTCGAGAGATGAGCAATTATGCCAAGCCAATCGATACAATGAACTGCAAAGATTAATCCTCTACAATCCTTTTTCTTTTTTCCTACAGAAGCCCGCATTTGGACATTTCTTGCTGCTTTCACCCACACCTCTATCATCTTCTCATAAAATAAAGACAAAACATCAACAACTAAGAGCTTGCTGTCCATTAGAACTAAATGTTCCTCTTCTTTGTTTTTTAGAAGAACATTCCCTGCAGATTTTGGACTGAGACAGTAAAAAGGACAGGGGAGGCATCATGTGTGGGACACAGTGCCAGATGAGGTCCCCATGTGAGGTCATGTGTCCCTCACATTCACCCTAGGTGATGGAAATGATCAACTCTGTTTTACAGTGGGAGAAACAAGCTGTGAGAGAGGTCACACAGGTTGTGCAGACACACACACATACACCGAACAGCAACCGGAAGCCAGACGCTCAGAAGAGGATTCCCTAAAATGGAGACGTCTCCAACAGAGGAGAATCCCCCAAACAAATTATCTGCTCCACAAATATTTGAAAGTCTTCTATATGCTGGACACCACCCGCCACTGCATGACTTGGAAATAAACCAGAGGACCAATAAAGAGGCGAGACCCAGAAATACCTGTAATCTTGGTGGGGTAGCAAGTTGGGGACAGGGAAGGAAGATGGCTTGATGTATACACAGTACATCTAACAAGCTGAAACAGAAAAATAAAATGCCGCAAACCTTCCTGGAGAGGGTGTCTGTATGTTGGGATGTATGTGTCAGCAGACAGAGCTACCTTACCCACACGGAGGGCTCTAGCACCCAACTCATCAGCCCAAGCGCCGTGAAATCATTTTAATTCTCTGCACCTCACCTCGGAGGCCTCAGTCCCCTCCTGTAAGCTCCCCTGGATCAATGTTTCATCCGCTACGTTTGGGTGAATCACTCATTCTTCTCCTTCATTCTTTTGGTCCAGGCTCACAGAATATTTCCTGCACCTTTATTCCATTATCCCATTCTATTATTTTCCCCATCGTCTGTTTTCCACTTCTTGAGACATTAAAGGGAAACCCTCTCCTTAAGGGTTACACAAGCCAATTTCTTTCTCTTCACCTGCCAGGGCCCCTTTAATCATGAAACATCAGGAAAGACCTACAAACCCAAACCACCCCCCCGCTTCTACTTTTACCAGTCCCGTGGAATCAAATCTGGGTCTTTTATTTGCCTGTAGAATAGTACATCAAAAGAAGTGGGGCAGGGGGCCTGTGATTAAAAGACTGTAGCAGCTCAAGGACACAACCAAAATGTTACATGCCTGGCTTAAGGACTGGCCACTAATTAAATGCAAAACAGCAGCACCAGTGCAAAATGGGACATCCAACACTACACTGGGTTTTTCTTTTTTTCTGCCCAGTGAACACCCCTAGTTTCCCCCACCCTCTTCCCACTGCATTTTCAAAGTGTCTGGGACCAGATGAGCGAGCAAGCAGGAAGCCGTTAATCAACCTTCCTCATCTGTGTGTGTGCCGCTGCATTCAGAGAGAATTAATAACTGGCTGAGCTGAAAACAGGAGGACCAAGGTGCTGCTGGCTCCCATTCAAGTGCTCTGGGATTCCTGGCTGTCCCTTTAAGACCCAAGAGCTCAAACTCACCTGTTCTTCTGTTAAAACCCTGAAAATCAGAAAGCCCTACGGATACCCTCTCTGGGCTTCAGAAAACCACTAGAGATTAACAAAATTGAAAGAAAACAGTACTCAGGTATTTTCCTCTGTGAGGATGTTAAAATGGATGTTAAACCACTTGTGGAGCTCACTTTGCAGGTTCAAGGTATTTATCCAGGTTCTTAACGCAGGCTGGCTGGCTGCTGGCAAAGGTGTGACTGAAGGCAGTGGGGGAGGGAACCATGCCCCCCAAATATCTCCCCAGCCAGGCTATCCTACTACAGATCAACTCTTGGGGTTATTAAGGAATTGTCTGTCCTAGAGGAATTAATATGGGGAGGCTTTCAGCTGCCCAGTTATTCATTGAAACAGCCCTAATGACACATATGTTGAATAACAACAACCAAAATAAATAGCAATAAAAACAATAGCTGATTCTATCTAATGAAAACTTCCCGTGTGTCAAACACTGTGCTATGAGCTGTATACACATTTCCCACACACTGCTCAGGTGATATTTTCTCCATTTTATGGACAAGGACACCTGAAAGGGTTGCACAAATAGTTATAACTGAAGCCAAGGTTTAAATCCAAGCAAGTGACACCAGAATTCAGTTTTCTGTTCTGCCCCTGTCGCAGGTGGTGGCTAGGTGAGTTTGCAAAACAAAGCTGGCCAACCAGGAAGAGAGCCAGGGGCCTGCAGTACACAGCATGGCCAGTGGGGGCAGCAAAGAGCCCAGAAAGAGAAGGAGAGAGGTGCTGGAAGAGACAGGGAAGAACGGACCAAAATGAAGCTTGTTTTACTTAGCAGAATAATTACAGGCAGAGCCCTTGGAGCCACACCTGGGTTCAAATTCCAGCTCAAATCATGAGCTGCTGGAGATCAGCTTGCAATGCTGTTCCTCACTTACCCTGTCTCTGGCACAGGGTCCTACACACGGTAGTTCCTACATTTGGGGGAAAAAAATCAGTGTAATTAATCTGATCAATGCTTGAAAGACTTTCTCAATGAGAGACAGACTGAGATGGGAAGACCAAGAGAGACAGAAATAAATTCAAGCTCTCTAAGCTACTAGCTGGTGACCCTGGCCAAATGTTCATCACTCTGTTCCTTAGCTTCCTATAAAACACAGACAACAACCCTACTCATCCCAGCAAGAAGAGCTGATAAATCCAATGGATTCAGAATAGCATTTCACACAGCATAAGTGCTATTTAAGCATTGTGTGTGCTCAGTCACTAAGTCATGTCCAACTCTTTGTGACCCCACGGACTACCAGGCCCTCATGAGTTGCCATTTCCTTCTCCAGGGGATCTTTTCAACCCAGGAATTGAACCCAAGTCTTTTGCATTGGCAGGTAGATTATTTACCAATACAGCCACCTGTGAAGCCTGAAAAAGAAAGCTCGGCTCATCCAAAATCAGTCAGTCATGGGAATGTGATGTCCGACATGGTGACTAGAGTTAATTATACTGTGTTGCATTTTTGGAAATGCTGAGAGATTCAAACTTCAAAGATCTTATCACAAGAAAGTATCTGTACCTGTGTAGTGAGGGATGCATGGACGGTAAGGAGAATTGTGGGGATCAGTTTACAACATATACAAATACCCATTCATTATGTTGTACAACTAAATCTAATGCAATATTATATATTAACTCTACTTAAAAACTTGGTACAGATTAGTTAAAGAAAATTTCTGTTAATTTAAGTGTTAACTGTGTTTTACTTTTATAACAATTCTGCCAGGAAATAGCCCTGGTTCAAACAACCAGTCTGAAAAACACGAGTATATGCAACAGAAAGAAGTGTGTATGTCAACCAATAACATGGTGAGAGTTCACAGCAGCCTAAAGCACAGGCTAGAAGAAGCCTGTATGTTCTACATAGAATGGATGAGTAGAGTGATTTGTTCATACAATGAAACACTACACAGCAATAAAGAACTACCATTACATGCAACAGACATGAAACGCACCAAACAATTCAGATGGGAAGCAACACAGGCTGTACGTTTCCATTCACACAAAGCTATAAAAGAGAGAAAACTAAGCTCTGCTGGCAGAGGTGGAGTAGAGGTCACCTAAGATGGGCTGGGTATGAGTAGAAAGCGATACCAGGGACCCATCTGGGAGCTGGAATTTTGCAGTCTTTCTGAATAGTGGTTTTGTGAGGGTGTATGTAATATGGTCAGGCCATTCAAGATGGCTGTTGTCTTGCTCTCTGTACATTCCCTGCTCAACCAGGCCTTGTTTCATTCACATGACAATCCAACCCTCTGAATTATAGGGCTTAATCAGTAACTGCCTGCATGCTTGTCCCTGCCCCAGCTGCTGGTTTCCCTGGTAACTAGTGAGTTCCCTCTATAAATGGTAGCCCCCTCCTCTCTTCAGTAGACTGCTGCCATGCCCTGCCTGCCGTCTGCTGTCAATGATGGAGTGTCACTCCAGGACCCTTTGCTAAAGATCCCTTGTCCAATAAGCTACTGATGTCTCTGTCACTGTCTCCGGGCTCTTTCCTCAGGGGCTGGGCAACTACAAGGCTTGCAGGCCTGTGGGGTGCCACCCAGAAGTACATCTGTGCAAATTCACTAAGTTCTAATGGTTCAGCTTTGGGTACTTTATTAGAAGTGATACCTCAATTTTTAAAAATTAAAAAGTACTAAGTCAGTATGGTATGTGACGTGATAGTATGTTCCATTTTAGTAATTAATATTCAAACACGGATGCATTTAGACTGTATTTCATTAATATAATTGTTTAGATGAGAATGGACACGTCTGTTTCAATGAAAATATGGGAAAATATGGTAAAACAAAACAAAGCGCTCAAAGGCAGTATGCAAAAGACTGAAATTTGGAAATCACCAAACTATGAACAGCACACACCTTAGCTAAAGAGGAAAGTCAAAAGAACCTTTACTGTAGCCCAGAATGAAAAAAAACAAATCCAGGGACCAAATCCAGCCCACTGCCTGTTTTTTAAAACCCCAAAACTAAGAATGGTTTTTCACATTTTTAAATGGTTGAGTGAAATCTAAAGGATAGTATTTCTTGACATGTGAAAATCATATGGAATTCAAATTTCAATGTTCACAAATAGGATGTTATTGGAACATAGCCTTGCTCACTCATTTACATTATGTCTCTGGCTCTGTTCCCGCTGCAACAGCAGAGTTTAAAAGTTGTACCACAGACCACATGACCCACAAAGCCTAAAATATTTACTATATGGCCGTGTACAGAAAAAGTTGGCGGATCCTGGCTCTAGCAGCTAATTTCCATCTTTGCCACTGATGTTGCCCATAAAGTTACCTACTTTCCTAATCTCTCCTCACTCAGACGCTGTCGTCGAACACCCAATATGATAAGATTCTTGGCACCAAATCCTGACTTTAGAAAGCCCACAGTGTGTGTCTGAACTCTAAGGTCTGATCCAATGACAACTAAGTCATTGAGTATTATTAGAAGATCCTATTATTATTATCATGCTATTATTATTATAGGATAATAATTATTATCCTATTATTATCATTGAGTATTATTAGAAGATCCTAGCCACAAAAGACAATGCAATCTCGACATATCAGAAGCTAATATTAGAAGTTAGTTTCTTGTGTAAGTGGCCATTTTTTTTCCAGAATGTTTACTCTGCCCTCAGGTTAGTTCTTGCTTAAAAAACAACCAATTCTAGAGTCCTTTTTTGTTTTCAAGCCACTAGTGTATCTTCAAAGTATAAACATTTAAGGGTGTTGTTGGAAAAGCACCAATAGAAAATAACTAAGGTGCTAATTGGCTGATAAGAAAGAGCAACTGTGAAAGGGTGATGGAACATGAATTTTCCCACCTCTGAACTTTCAAAAGGCCTATTTCTTCCACACTGATCTCCACTGCAGCTCCATCTCCCTTACTACACTGAAAGCTCACTGAATATGAAATCCATATTAAAATCAAGAATCACATCCACCACCTTATGCAAAATAAGCATGTGAGAAATACATGGAGAAAGGAAGAAACTTATAAAGTCCTATCCTCACTCAATAAATATTGAATTGATCAAGATACACTGAATGTATCTGCTCATCTCCTTAGATTTTAAGTGACTATCTCTCCATGTGTGAAAGCAGGAACTATTTTATGACAAACAAGTTAAAAATCTACCAGGGTGAATTTGTCCTTTTGGAAACAGGGTAAATATCTTGCGATTGTGAAAAATTCTTTCTTGTGGAATGCTATTTATGAAAACGCATGAGGTTTCTACTGCCTCTGTCTAATGTTAATCATTTATGAAATACTGTGGCTCAGCAACTAGACTCGTTTCAGGCAGTAAATACACATTTCCTGTCAAGATGCATCAAAAGGGTAAGGCTTCAATTTATTTGAGAATGAGTTGTAACTAACTTCAATATGGGCAATTTGGAGAAGTCTCTGATGGCCGTTAATAGCCTTGGCTGTTTTCTTCACTTCTTGTCCCCATACCGTAGAGTATCTCTGAGTGACTCTCCCAGAAATGGTTTTCAGGATCAACCTGTGTAGTATTCATTCCTTTGATTCAAAATCTGTTGTACAATGTAGCCTTCCCTCCAGTGGGTTTTTGAGAACCAAAGCTAGGTCTACACATAACTTGAAAGGGTGTTCTGGATTTGCTGTTGTTGTTCAGTCGCTAAGTCATGTCGGATTCTTTGTGACCCCGTGGACTGTAGCCCACCAGGCTCCTCTGTCCGTGGGGTTCTCCAGGCAGGAATAGTGGAATGGGTTGCCATTTCCTCCTCCAGGGGATCTCCCTGGATCTGGGAGCGAACCTGCATCTCCTGCACTGACGGGTGGATTCTTTACCACAGAGCCACCAGGGAAGCCCATATTCTGGACTGTAAACTCTTCTACCACATTATGAACTCATTCAGGGACGTTGTAACCTTACTTGTCACTGCATTACACTTGTATCATTTCATCTCACTGCATGTGACAACGACATAAAAAAATACAGGCTTGCTCCTTTACAAAAATTTAGTCAAACGGTAGGCAGGCCAGGGCAGGTAGCTCAGTTCCACACAGCAGGGTCTCAGGCTACTTCCGTTTTTCTCTTCAGCCATCTGCCTTTCATTCCCAAGGTCACCTCACAGTCCAAGATGGCTGCTGCAGTATCAACCACTACTTCACCTTCTAGGATTTAAGATATCCAAGAAGGGTTCCCATCTTGATTTTAGGAAGACACCCCAGAAACACCACCCAGGGTTTCTACATTCATTTCATACCATGAGAGAGGCTGTTAAAATCTGGTCGTGATTCCACACAGCAGGTGCCTGGCTAGAAATCAGGGTTCCATTATGAAGGGAGGTGGAAAGATATAGGCAAGTAGCATCTCTTCCGTAAGCCTGTATTGTATATGTACACTTTGTATGGATGACCATCAAGGATTAAATAAATGAAAGAAATGACGATTGTCCAACATGCTGTCTTTTGTCACTTCAGGGAACCTCTCTGCATTTCAGCACCCTAGAAGGCGACATTCACTGTTATTTGTATTTCCTCTCAGTTTGACATTTCTTCTCAAACTGGTCAGTATCACATACTTCCTTATCCTGTTAACATAATAAAAGATTTCAGGCATAAATAGTACCTCAATTGCACTTATCATGAGACCAAAGTATTTTACGGTTTAAACTTTTAGGTTTTTGCCTCTGGTGATATTTATAGATAAAACCATATGTGTATATATCTCATTGAACCCAAGAGTAGAATTAAGTCCTCTATTGCTGACACACCCCTGTGTATCAATGTGGAAAAGACTTAAGAGTTCAGAGAAACGACGGCATTTATGTAACATGGAATGAGACAGCAGAAACCTAAACTCTGAATTCAATACCTCTGAGTTTTCACTCCAATGCCCAGCCTTATGGAAGATCACTACAACTTGGCAGAAGGAACGTGGCCTCTGGCAGAACTTCAGGAATAATGACAATGCGTCTTGACACTCTGAGCTGCAGCTTTTCAAGGATTTCCATATAATAACAACTGGAAACTCCCACCACTGCTTTATACGGGGCAGATCACTGTTGGGTCAAGTATGTAAAAGACATAAGTACTCAAGGGAACATGTGAGACTTAGAGGATGAGAAGGAGCCAATCAGGAAAGAAGAGGAAAACTAACAGAGGATGCACATTCCAAGGCAAGTACAGAGCCACTGAAGAAGTAATAAGTTTAGTGCGTTCTAGGGGAAAGATGGATGGCCAGTGGATCACCAGAAAGCAAGCAAGGGGGCGAGGGCTCAGATGAGATCAGACAGAAAATCAAGACATTGGCAATCACCATGTTTCTCTACTACCTCTAATACAACTTTGGCTTTCCCTGCAAACAAACGCATGTTCAACATGGGAATCTTACTAATCTGTCTCCATCACCCTCACTCAATCTACTTCAAAAACTCTTCTAAGAGAAGGAAAAGAAGGTATTGTTTTGATGGCAAAGTATGCCTAATTTTAAAATACATAAAAATTCCAGAAGTATAAAACATCATTTCCTTAAAACAAGGTGTATTTTTAAAAAATAAGATGTACATACAAATACACAGTCCTATCTCTCATATTGAGAGTAAGCCTTTAAAATAACCTTCTGCAAGAAAAGAGTTCCCAGCCCCTGTTATAGTATTTACATCTAGTAGGTCCTCAATTTCACTGGTTCCTTTAGCTGTGACATGCAAGGATCACTGCTTCAACCAGTTAGAGGAAAAGGAAAAAAATTTTTTTTTATATCTTGACATCCATCAACTGACATTTTCAAGGGCAAGAGAGCGGCAGCGCCCAAGGAGCTGTCCGAGGTGCTTAAGGTTAATGGCTGTATTTACATAGCCATCAATTCACTTTACAAAGAACTGCCCCAGTAGAACTGCACAGCTCCCACCAGGCAGCCCAACCATGTAGAGCAGACAACAGTCTCTCAACGAGGGGGAAAAGTGCCCAATAAATCTTAACAGCAGCATCTTGCTTTCATTAGATTATTTATCTCTTTATTTTCAGTTAACACATCTTAAGCCTCTTATTGAACAAAACAGACTACATTTCCACCTCTGCATGAGTCACTTTCTAAAACACTCTGGCACTGAAAAGTAAAACAGTAAATGTACTCCCTGGATGGTGAGTACCTCCCACTTATAACTGTCTAAAATGTGAGTCTCTAAACAGATGTGGCTATTTCAATTTAAAGTTAAATTAATTAAAATGAAGTAAAATTTAAAATTCAGATCCTTGGTCACAATAGCTACATTTCAAGTGCTCAGTGGTCACTTAGTGGCTACGAGAGCTGACAGCATGGATTTTAGAACACTCTTCCTCATCACAGAAAGTTCTATTGGAAATTAAAAGGCTGTTCATCTAGAAAGCCCAGGGCCTGACTTCTGGAGTTTGTACATCTTGATTCCAAGAGAACACAATAATGAATGGGGCGTTCTGCATCCCCACATTTTCCAGATGCATTCTTAAGCAACTTGATGCTCTAAAACATATCCTCTGATCCAGCAATTCCACTTCCACTCCAGAAAAACACATACACATGGCTACAAAGAGATGTGTAATTATGAGAGGGCTTTCAACAGTGAACACTGGGTCTCAGTGTCAGGTACAAATTTGCTCAACAATATTCTCATAATACTCACTGTAATAGAAAAAAATGGGGAAATATGAATGCCTGTCTGTATGAGAATGGCTAATTAAAATGTAGTAGATTCATAAGTGAACATTAATGGCAGTTAAATAAGTGCACAAGTGGCTTCCCTGGCAGTCCAGTGACTAAGAATCTACCTTGCAATGCCAAGGAATGCCAATTGGATCCCTGTTCCAGGAAGATCCCACATACCATGGGGCAGCCAAGCCCATGAGCCACAACTACTGAGCCCCTAGAGCCTGTGCTCCATAAGAGAAGCCACTGCAACGCGAAGCCTGTGCGCTGCAACTCTCCAGCGGCTCGCTGCAGCTAGAGCACATGAATGAAGACCTAGAACACCAAAAATAAAAGTTTAAGAAGCAAATTAAGAAATGGACAAGTGCTATTAATGTATCAACATAGGTAGACCTGGAAGACAACACAAATTATTATATGTTACTATTTAAGCAAAATAAAAAGTAAAACATCACACACATATATTTTTTAAAACATACACAATGTAAATAACATAAATATAGCAAATTACTATATTTTGACATTTCTGCATTTTAAACTTTAAATTAAATGCCAGATAGGCCTCCTACTTCTGTTGATCAGTGAGCATTGACAAATCAACTTAAAATGGTTACAGAGAGTCTTCTGAGACGTGATCAATACATTCTTTCTCTTCACATTTGGATAAAGCATACTAAATATTATAAATATGTGCAGAAAAATATAAGCCAAACTATAAAATTTGGGGAGTGAATAACAGAAGTGGGTAGAGAGATAATTAAACATGATCTGCACCTTTCATCCATATTGGGAAAGAAGTACGTCAAGGCTGTATATTGTCAAGGCTGTATATTATACTGCTTATTTAACTTATATGCAGAGTACATCATGCGAAATGCCAGGCTTGTGAAGCACAAGCTGGAATCAAGATTGTTGGGAGAAATATCAATAACCTCAGAAACGCAGATGACACCACCCTTATGGCAGAAAGCAAAAAAGAACTAAAAAGCCTCTTGATCAAAGTGAAAGAGCAAAGTGAAAAAGCTGGCTCAACATTAAAAAAACTAAGATCATGGCATCTGGTCCCATCACTCCATGGCAAATAGACAGAGAAACAATGAAAACAGTGACAGACTTTATTTTCTTGGGCTTCAAAATCACCGCAGATGGTGACTGAAGCCATGAAATTAAAAGACATTTGCTCCTTGAAAGAAATGCTATAACCAACCTAGACAGCATATTAGAAAGCAGAGACATTACTTTGCCAACAAAGGTCGGGCTAGTCAAAACTATGGTTTTTCCAGTAGTCATGTATGGATGTGAGAGTTGGACTATAAAGAAAGCTGAGCACCAAAGAATTGATGCTTCTGAACTGTGATGTCAGACAAAACTCTTGAGAGTCCCTTGGACTGCAAGCAGATCCAACCAATCCATCCTAAAGGAAATCAGTCCTGAATGTTCATTAGAAGGACTGATGCTAAAGCTGAAACTTCAATACTTTGGCCACCTGATGTGAAAAACTGACTCATTTGAAAAGACCCTGATACTGGGAAAGACTGAAGGTGGGAGGAGAAGGGGATGACAGAGGATGAGATGGTTGGATGGCATTACCGACTCAATGGACATGAGTTTGAGCAAGCTCCAGGAGTTGGTGATGGACAGGGAAGCCTGGCGTGCTGCAGTCCATGAAGTCACAAAGAGTTAGACATGACTGAGCAACTGAACTGAACTGTACCTTTCATGTTATTCTAATTTTGCTTTTACTGTTTTAGAACTCATGAGTTAACCAGCGGGGCTCCCACAAGGTCACTATGATCCTGTATTACAACTGATGTCACCCTTGTCCATGAGACTCAACGCTAGCAGTTGTAATAACACTGACAGCCATTCTCAGCCAGCAGAGAATACAGTCTACATTCACCAGGCTCTACAGTAAACCAAATGCCATGTTTCTTTCCTAAGTGGATATTTGTTCTTAAAAAAAAAAAAAAAAAATCAGGTAATTTTGTTGTTTGGATGCTTCTGCCATTTAGTCTTCCATGTAAGCTATCTTCTGTCGTGCCCTCAGCTGCCTTTCAACTTGGAAGCCTCATCTTCTAACTGTCTAGAGTTGAGTGCTGGAGGGGACAAAGGGCACAGTGGCAGGCAGCCAGGGAAGGAGAGCCACAGCATCTTGACAGTTGGGCAGAGATGACCAAAGTAAAAACCAGTCAAAGGGACAACAGTGACTGATGGGTCCCAAGAAAACGTTAGTACAAACCTAGTCACATGCAATGTGCCACAGCCTCCAGGAAAGTATCACCGCAAACCAGCTATGCAATTAAAACATAGCTCTGGAGACAAAGGAGATTAAATGCCCTTGATCCAGCCCATCCTCTCTTCTTGGTGGTTACCAGTTCTTCCCTTCCTGCCAACAGCCACATGTTTCTGTAAGTTGAGCTATCTCTGAAAAATAATCATAAAACCCCAATTTAAAAAAAGACTGAAGATTTATTAAAAATCAACCCCCTCTCATTTGTCTTTTATTCAGAAGAGACTTCAGTTTGCAAACTTCACATTTTTTTTTTAACAGTGCAAGACAAAAGTCAAATCCACCAAAAGCTTTTCACTTCAGCAAACACAGGAGATAATTTATTCCTCCAAGTGGTAGGAGAACACAAGAAGCCAGGCATCTGTGCAAAAACTTTCCATATCCCCTCAAGTACCGTAACTCCATCTACATCTCCATCTTCTGGTCCTGACTGAACCTTCAATTATCCCCAGAATGGATGAAATCTTAAATCCACATCAGCTTTTAACATCTGCTGAGTCTTAACTATACAGAGACGAAATCATTGTATGTCGCCTGCCGACAGGATTACAATTTAAATTAGACTCAAAAGTATATGGACTTAGAAGCCACATTTTCCCTAGTCAATACAGACATCAGTCCAACGACAGAAAGAGGCAATATGCATGTTACGTGCTCCACACAACAAAATTTCCTCAACATCCATTTAAACAATAGATTCTTGGGAGGGCGGTTCAGGGGTTTAGCATGGGTGGCTGATTCATGTCGATGCATGGCAAAAACCACCACAATATTGTAAAGTAACTATCCTTCAATTAAAGTAAATTAATTTTAAGAAAAGTTCTCAGCCACAGAAAATGTATCTTATGCTCTAAAGGAAACTTACGGACATAATCAACATCGGTTTCTCACCCATAACACCTATCTAACCAACATTTAATTTGTATTTTGGGCCCAGGAATTTAAATTCATCTCCAGAATCATTCTATTTAGAAAAACATCAATGTATTACAAAACATAAAACCTACCACCTAATAACATAGTCCTTTTTCTAAAATTTTTCATTTTAAAAATTTTAAATCAAAAGATGAGCTGTAAAAAGAAGTGTTAAGTCAAGTATGGTCTGAGAGGCTCTATGGGGACTTGTCAGAAGTGAACATTATCAGGCTCCAGCCCAGACTCCCTGAACCAGGAGCCCTGGAGGTAAGACACGGGTATTTTAACAAAATCCTCCAGGTAATTCTATGGCCACCTGATGCAAAGAGCTGACTCACTGGAAAAGACCCTAATGCTGGGAAAGATTGAGGGCAGGAGGAGAAGGGGACGACAGAGGATGAGATGGTTGGATGGCATCACTGACTCAATGGACATGAGTTTGGGTAAACTCCGAGAGTTGGTGATGGACAGGGAGGCCTGGCATGCTGCAGTTCATGGGGTCACAGAGTCGTACCCGACTGAGTGACTGAACTGAACTGAACTATACCAGGTGATTCTTATGCACTGGTCCAAGTAATAATATTAAGAACTGCAATCATACCAGAATGGGGGGCATCACCAAGCAACAGTGATAATATGAAATAGACTTTTTAAAAATCCAAGATTTGCAGAGGACAAAAAATTTAAAAACTATAATCAGCATGAACCCAATATTCATATTCCCTTGTCACTTACTTCTCAGTAAATGAAGGCAGTGCAACTCATATATGGATGTAGTCAACTGCTTGTAAGTTCATGTCTATTTATGCTATGGTTCAGAAATATTTGAACTACACACATCTGATTTAGGATTCCAGAAGGATCCACCCCCACCCCCACCCCCAGATGGAGGCTTATTTCTAGGTCTTTAGAATCAAATTAGAATATCCCTTCAGATACCTATTTGTGCAGACTTTAATTTCAAGTATATTTAAATGTCTTCGCATCTTGCTTTGGCTCATCACATCAAGCCAGGCCGCTTACGCTGTGTAATCACAATAATGAATAAACATGGGGTGCTTATAAAGGATGCGGGCACCACAAAACTGATCAATTGTTAATTCTCTAAAGTGACTATACGTGCTTTCTTTTGCAGTCACTTCATTAAGCTGTGCTTTTGGTGGGGAAAAAAAAAATGCCCAAGTCCTCTGTCTACTGTCTCTGTAAAGTAAAACTACGGTAATCACTCAGAGCCAGCTTAAGGCTTACCTTGGTCTTGATCATTTCCTTGTACTGTCTCAACCCACTACCACCCCCAACCTCCAGCAAGGAACAAAACTGGCATGGCGTTTTAAAAAACATGGGCTGCATGGTTACTAACTGCCAGAGGACTGGAGGCAGCACCATTATTTGCAGCCAAAATAACCACAGTGTGTATTTACTGCCCTCTGGTTATTCTGATTACAGATCAATTTCTCAATGAGCATCTGACCCACATCTCAATCAAACTCCTCCACGTGGCAGGGCGAGGACTTTCACAGCTTCTCTCTGGAATCAGCGTGTTTGTTACTCAGTTCTTAGCTGCCCCCACCCCCCATCCCTGTGCCCTACGCAGGAGTAGTCCAGTCAATCTTTCCTCAATTGGAAGAATGGATACTCTAGTGAGAGCATTGGCTCTACTGTCCTGCCTGGGTTCAAATCATGGCTCTTTCACAAGCTACCTGTGTGGCTTCCTGCCAACGTGCCTTACTTTTCTCATGCACAGGATGGGGACGATGACTATGGCTATCTTGGAGGGCTTGGTGTGTGTGTATGGTGGGGGGGTGGGGAGGCGGGTATGGGAATTGAATGAGACAGTGCATCAAAATTCTCAGTGCAGTAAAAGGATACATTCTCTATGGAAAATAGGACGGCAAGTCTTCAAAAAATTTAAAACAGAATTACTATATGACCTAGGCATTCCACTTCCGAGTATTTACCCGAAAGAAATGAAAGCAAAGATTCCAACGGATTTGTGTACATAACACCTTTATTCGCAATAACCAAAAGGTGGACACTACCCGAGCGTCCATGGAGGATGAAAGGGTAAACAAAACATGGTGTATACACACAGGAGAATAGTATCCAAACTTAAAAAGTCGGGAAATTCTGACACACACTACAACACGGATGAGCCTTGAAGACATCATGCTAAGTGAACCGAGCCAGTCGCAAAAGGATAAATATTGTAGGATCCTAGAGCAGCTCTATTTGTAAAGATACAAAACAGAATGGTAACTGCCAGGGGCTGAAGGGAGGGGAAATGCAGAGATGTTGTTTACTGAGTAGAGTTTCAGTTTTCCAACATGAACAGAGTTCTGAGGATGGATGGTGGTGATGGCTGCTCAACAATGTGAATGGACTTACAAATTTTAAAGCATACAGTTCAATGGTATTAAATAGGTAAACTTCTATTATTTGTATTTTAACACAATTTTTGTAAACGCTTGGTGCAGTAGCCAGCAATATCCTTATTCAACAAATGATAGTCATTGTTGCTACTATCATTTTTTAAAAGGTCAACAAAATATTTCAAACATCGCTTAATGTAAATATGGCAAATACCAGCAGAAACTAGTGCAAGAGACATTTACTATCAAATGTTCAACTCCATGTAAATGTCTCCTTGCACACCCCTTGCACATCACTCTTATCCCTATGTGCCCTTATTGGGGATGTTTAAATATTAACCTGTTAGTTTCCCAAACTTCCTTAGCTGAGCATCAGCCCCTAGGGTTTGAGGCGGTAGGAATTCAGTACACATGGAGAATGAGAGGTACCAGGGGACAGACTCAGTCATCCTCCAACTTGGTTAATGGAGCTCTAAGCTCCTGAGCCGACCCGACAGTCTGCACAGAGCAGGACAGAACACAAAGAAGATAGGAGTTTTATCCTGGGAGGACTGAGCTCATGGTAACCAATTTTATGGCTCTTTTGATTTGAGTCTGTGGATGTGTCCATGAGAGAGAGAAAAGGAATTAATCCAGGAATACAGATGAAGAAAGCTGTGGGTCTCTGATGTGAAGCCTGGTTGCATAATCAGTTCTGAAAGCAGAGAAAAGGTAACAGATGTTTACATTACAATCTGGCTGCTTCTGGAAGAGCTGCCAAATGATTTAAATAGTAACGAAGATGGCAAGATCACCGGGCCCCAGTGACTTGTTGCCCCCACTGATACATTCAGAGAATTCACCCCAATAATATTTTCTTCAGATGGCCTCAGTTAAACATCTCAATGGATATATATATATTTTGGCTTTCAAGGTACTTTCAATCTCAAACTAGACATCAGAAAAAAAAAAAGGTAGAACTCAAGGACTTAATATAACATTAATATGATGAAACTTGCTGCCTTTGGCAAAGAGGAAAGCATTTTAAAATGAATTTTTAAATAGAATAAGATACAGCCATGAAAAAGAATGGCATACATACAGAATCAGCTCTTTTCACTGATTCATCATCCTTCCGAGAATGGCTGCAAAGCACAGATTGCGTGTAAAACGGGCACAGTGCACAGAAGGTCTCCCCTATTGGGGAAATTCTGCCCGACCACATGGCTGTCCGCCTCCTTTCCCAGCAGTGGATTCACCAAGGGCCCTCCAGGAGACCTTTGCCAAGTAAACAAACCAGCACACAGTTTATATGAGGGATGCCCCATTTATCTAAAGTGATTTGGTCTAAATGTCTGTATGTGGAGAAAAGCAGAAGGAGGGAATTGGAAATACATTTACTGCAATATGAAAAGGAACTATTTCAATGGCAGAATTGGGTTCCTTTTTCTTTCCATTTTATACCCTTCTATAGTACGTAAATTTTCTACCCCAAACATGTATTATCTTTATAAATGTATTAGAGAGAAACAGAGAGAGAACTGTACAAAACGGAAGCCTAGAGTGATTAAAAGAATCCTGGGTTTGCATTTAGAGATCTAGGTTCCCTGCCAGAAACAGGGAGCTGGGGACACTGGATAAGCCATTTCAAGACGCTGGGCCCAGAAAATTGTACTTCAGCAGGGTTTCTCAACCTCAGCACTCTTGACATTTTGGGCTAGAGTGTCCTCTGCTGTAGAGGCCATGTTGTGCATTATAGGATGTTGAGCAGTATCCGTGGCCTCTACTTACTAGAGACCCACATAACCCACCCCAGGTGGAACCCCAAAGGTGACTCCAGACATAGCCAAATGTCCCTGAGGGGCAAAGCTGCCCCCAGCTGAGAACCTCTGCCCTAGATGATTTCAGGTTCTTGCTGGAAACCTTCCTTGATTATCTCAGGAGCTGTGTCTACAGTCTGAGGTTTTAGCTGATGGACAAGGAAGTACCTTTGTTACAACAAGGACATGCCAATATTTTGATGATTCCTTAAAGCACAGGATAATGTGAAATTGCATAAAGGAATAAAACCATAAATTTTCAGAGAAAACTTTAGGATACACAACACAGATGTAAACCTAAGAGAATTCAAGCAGACATAATTAATGGTCGTCAAAAAACTAATCATAAAAGCAATGCTAGTTTTTGACAGTTCCACTTTTAGTTAAGACAACTGAAATGCCGCAGAAATGTTTGACTGGTATCTAGTTTGGAATGAACTTACAGTACTAACAAGGCCAACATAGACTATTTTTTCTGCAATGCATATTTTTATTCTAAAAGAATCCCACTGTTCTCTCTTTATAAGAAATATAAACATATCTTCCTATCTTTCTAAAAGGGATTATGCTACTCTTCTGTACTAACAATACTACGAACAATCTCTTAAAATAAAACTAATTAGCCACATCTTTCCTATCTAAATACACCATATTCCTCTTATTTGGCATTGTATTAACAAGAATCCCCTAATATCTGATGCTACTGTATTTCTGAATGAAAATTATTTATGCTCATGCTAATAACCTGCTACTGTTTGATCCTGACATCTTCTGAATTAAAAAGAATGCCAAAGAAAGAGTCAATGTGGTTTTACACGAATGACCTTTGAAAATCAGTAGTTCATCCATACAGAGAAAGGGATTTATTAACCCTATACCTGGTACACACTAAGTGTTCAACAAAGGTAAGATGCCATTATCAATATTCATGATCATACTTAAAAAAGAGTATTATTCCAAATTATTGGTTTGGCTACACAGCAACTAGAAAGCACAAAGTATGAAGGAAGAGATTATCACACAATAAATAAATGTCCTGAGTTCTTAGACCTGAAGTGATGCCTCAGCATCGTTTTATCATCCCTGTCTTTCCCTGTGCTCAGGTCGAAATTGAGTCACCTTAGCCACTCCTCCTCCACCATCACCTCTCAGTTAAATGTCTCTTTTATAATTACAATACTAAGCTACCAGGAAGTGACCCAAGCTAACTGCTGCATATAGTTATCAAATCTCTGAGTCGGGTTCAATGAACATAATGTTCTAACTAAGACTCAATAATAGAAGAAGTGGATGTGGTCCTCCTTCCACAGAGAGAGCTAAAATGTGGGTCCTAGCACATTACTAAAGCCATTCCCTGCAGCTTTTCACCAGAAAGCACAGTGGGCTAGGAGTAAGGATTCGGGGGTTCTAAGCCCACAGGGGATCCAAGTCACAACATCTCCTACTTCTGATCTTCTGGAAAAAGGAACTCTGAGATACTTTTCAGATTCAAACTTCTGCTTGCCTTTGACTCTCCCCTTAAACCACACTGCACAGTTAAATTTATGTTAAATACAAAACCCAAGAACCCTCTTCACTGACTTTATGGAGGAAAGTAGATTTAACTTAAATGGCTACTGCAAAACAGAAAGAGTTACTTTTATTTTTTTCAATAGATATTAAAAACATGGGAAGCCAAAGTTAATTTTACGCTGTGAGCAGAGGGTTGCCAGAGTTCACAAAATGAGTTGGCTATTATTGTAAAACCAAACTCCACACATCCATTCAAGCCTATATAAGTAAGGGCTGCCTAGGAAGGATCTGAGCTTTTTCTAATAGTGTTTTCAAAACAAATAATTATGAAGTCATTAAGGTAGCCAAAATTGTTTCACCAACCCCTTCGTAGACATCTTTTTCTATTGCCTGTCCCCCTACCCTCAATCCCGAATCTGTCTGACAAATTAGAATGAAGAACACTATTTGATCTCCCAGTCATTTATGACTGACTTCAAGATTTATAGGCACACTGGTAACCCTAGCAGATTCATACCCAACACCTGATGAAAAGTACACATGTATGCAAACAAGTGAGTCCATCACCTAGATGTTCCACCTATTTCAAAGAAAAAAAAAATCAAAAGGTTAGTCCATTTACTATGATGTCTCTCCATCAGTAAAGAAACAGAGCCAAATGCAGGGTGAAAATTTTCCAAAGAAGAAAGCAAAAGGGGGAAAATGTACTTATGCAAATTCTAAAGAGATCTATAAAACTGCAATCTGAGAATTTTATTATTAAGCTAAGCTTCTTAGTGTAGAAATCCCCAAAACTCTCCAACTGGGCAGCTAATTGAGAGTTAGGAAGAACCAAAGGACTTCCCTCTTTGATTCATCACAGGCAATATAGAAACCCTTGCTGAATATGATAATGTGACTTTTGTCAATGCATGTTCAAATCAGATAGAGGATTGGCTAGTGATGATGTCATACCCAAGGGTTAATCTCCATTGACTGCAGTTTTAATACCATATACATACCATATACACCAACACACCATTTACATAACAGTATTATATTAAGTGTACCAACAAATGAACTGTGCAGATAATAAAAGCAGCTATTAGAGAAAGGCTATGTGCCACTGAAAAGTAGGTAAGGGGACAAAGAATCTGTGTCTGTGTGTGACTAAATGGAACTAGGTTATCAAACAAAACACATCTCTAAAAGGAGTCAAAAAATGAATATTGAAATTTAAGTGACTCAGAAAATTCTAGAACCAGATATATGGAAAAGTTCCCTCAAATGAAAAACTATTCAGTAATCAAGTTGAGATATTTGTATTTGTGTGCAAGTTTGTGGGAGAAGAAAAAACAAATTAGCCATTCAAAAATAAGTGAACTGGCAGCCACTGCTTATCTGGTAAGAGCAATATTCTTATCTTTTAACAGGGAAAACTGGCCGCGTCAAATCATGACTTACAACCTTATAATACATTTCAAAGTGTCAAAGGGGAGTTAAGATGGTACAGAAGGAAGAGAACAAAGTCATCCAAAGCTGAAAAATGAAAAGAACTGAGGAAAAAAATCTTGAAATCCATTTTTTTGGACATGAGAATATTGATCAAGAAATGCCTACACAGATAAAGAAAGCTTTTTGCACAAATGAGCAATGTCCACTCACACAGTCAGTTTGGGAGAACATAAGTCATCATTAGTCGTAATGATTCTGAAAACTGCTCTCACGCCGCCTTATTAAGATCTGTATTTCCAATCCAAAGGCAGTGCTGGGCTTACACACTGATTCACAACCTCAAACAGCAGAAATGCTCGTCATTGTAAAACCCACAGTGAGCTGTTGAATTCTGCAAGTCACACATCTGTCCTCAAATGACTGAGTGCAAAACACAGATTATATCAGGAAATGGATGTTCTTAAATTATTTTAGCCTTTTTCTGTTTGCTTTGAAACCCGGGTCCTGCCTGAACAGGACTCAGACACACAAACTCATTGTCCCTCAGCAAGTGGCCTGGAAGGAGGGCAAGTCTGACCAGGAAACTGAACCATCATTGGAGACCAATTTGGGCATATGGGTCTGCAGGTATGGGCTTCAGGTTGTTGAATCCCCAGACCACGGATATTACAGAATCAGACCACGGCTTTGAACGTCTCTGTTCCCACGCTCCAGGGTCACTTGTCACATCACATCAAGCTTGCCCGTCTCGGAGGGACAGCGGTTGAAAGTTAAAGAGGAACCGAGTACACGTATAATAGACACTTCCTCAAGGGGGTCCTAAAATCCTGTGTGGGGATGGGCACAGGGGTAGGTTTCAGCGAGTAACCATGAACTCGTGTATGCACATCTGGCTGAGGAGTTGCTTCATAGCTTAGCTAAGGTTCTCACGGGGGTCTGTGGAGCTCTCAAACGTTAAGTGACGCTGATTCAAGAGAAAAACACACCAGTAGCACCGTGTCTGGCCTGGGTTGTCTCCCTAGGTGCGGGTTATCAGGCTTTCCACATCGTCCCCGAGGAAGAGAACATGGCTTAAGGCTAAAGATGCCCTCCCTTCCAGGGGCTGACTGACAGAGCAAAGGAAGCAACAGCGGACGAAACCGAAAAAGACGGGAAGAAACCTAAGCACGCCGGCTTGGTGGACAAATGCTAGATACCTAATGTGGGAAGGGACGGTACTTCTAGACCCGCTCCACTTCTCCCCTTGCGTGGGAAGCTTCGCGCTCACAGCTGCAAGTTGCACCCCGGATCACGCAACGTCCTCCCAGCAAGAGCCGGGCCAGCAGGAAATCAGCTGTAGGCTAACCAGCTCTCTCCTTCAGGCTCCTATAAAGATACCGGCTCACACTTTTTCAAAACAAGGACTCGCGACCAGTTCGCCCTCTGCCTCTACATATCAATCCATCAAGTGACCTCTCAGACATTGACGGAGCACCCTCGGGATCTCTGAGTGACAGACACAAACCTTGAAGTTGGAAGCGTGCCACACACACCCCGCTTCTTAGCGAGGTTTCCAACTTCGGGGTGCACGGCAGCCTCCACCACAGGAGGTCACTCCCGCAGTCCAGAGCGCAAGGATGAGCGGGAGGAGGCAAGTCGGTATCGGCCCAAGAGGCAGATGCTGCCCAGGAGACAAATCGTGAGCAAAGGGTCCCAAGTCACCCCAATCCCATCTTCCCACCTCCTCCTTGCCCTTTCAACCTTCCTCACTCAGCTAAAGCCGGCAGCCAAGTCTGAAACTGCGCGTGCAGAGCGACACACCGATTTCCCTCCGCACCCGAGCCAGAGGACGCTCACCGTGCCGCCTCCCCGCAGACATCCCCACAGAGGTCCATCACCTCAGCAGGCTCGCTCTGAAAGGAAACTCCCAAGTCTCTCTGAAGACAAGTCCGAAACTGCATCTGGAGAACAAACGTCTGCGGAAGCAGCAGCTGCGACTCCACTCCTGGGGTCTGGCAACAGCCTCGGTGCGCCCCGTCCAGGGCGGCGCGCAGCCAGCAGTGCAGCAGAGCCAGGCTAGCAAGCCCACGGGGAGGGCAGGGCCACCGCGGGTCACGGTGATTGGTCAGGCTGGTTGGCTGCCCCCGCCCCCGCCCCGCCTGGTGGTCCACGTGGGTCTGCCCCTCTACCCGGCCTGCAGCCTCGCTCTGTCCGGGTGCTCCCAGAATCGGACTCCGCGCGCCTCTCCCTAGCGCCTCGCTGTGGCCATCACTCAGCAGGTGCTAGGGAAAGCTCTTCCTTCTGAAGAGCTGAGCGCCTCGTGGAGCCCTGCATCAGAGAGGAATTTAGGGCTCAGCTCCCAGCTGAAACAATCCCCTCACATGGTTTCTCCATCGGAGGACCCAAGGCAGCTTGCAAACAGTTTTCCTTAACTGCCCTGAGCATAGCACATGCCTAATTAATCCACCTTCTTTTGTAACTTGCTTGCAAGGAAAAGGAGGGAAATCTGCACAGTGATCACCTGAACACTTTAAAAATCATGAAAGTACCGCTAAGGCTTCTTTGCCTGGAACCCCACACCAAATCCTCTTCCTTCTCCCATCCCCAAGTAACAGTCATAATCCATGACTTAATACTTACATAGTATTCATTTTACAGAGAATACCTCATCTGATCTTTATTTTATACACCAGAAAACAGAGACATTACATAACTTACTGAAGATCACACAGTTAATCAGTGGTCCCTGTGTAATCTGAACCTTGGAAGTCTGGTTGCAGAATCCATGTTCTTTGATATTCAAAGTGCAATCCCGGAGATGCATCCCCTGAGAACTTGTTAAGAACAAAGACTTTCAGACCCCACCCTGAAACAGCATCTTCATTTTAACAAGATCCCCAAGTGACTGGTATCTGCATAAAGTTTGAGGAGCACTGTTGTATATCACTGCGCTGTTCACTGTCATTGGTTTCCTTATCATCCTCTGGTCCTTTCACCCTGCAGTGATCATTATGCATCATTTTGCCCCAGATGTACACCAGGTTATATTTGCCCTTCTCTGAGCTGCTGCTTGTGCCACTACAAGCTTCCTGCCTCTGCTCCCCATTCCTTTGTTCTACGAGACACCCATCATGCTATATTATTTTATGTATCATTTAACCTTTTCAACCCTTTGTCCTTTTACTCTCGAAGTTAGGGGCTCTGTAAGCCAAGATTATTACCAAGTTGTCACCAGTCTAAAAGTGAATTCAAGTATTAGAGACAGGAACTTGATCTCTGAGGAGTTCCTCAGCACTGAGATTCTATGAAGGCCAAGGGCAGATCCAAGGAAAACCTGAAACTACATGCCAAGAGATGCCAGAGTGCTCCTGATGGCATTCATTCAGTCAGCCAGTCAATGAAACTGATGGCATACTCTGGGTCTGGTGCTGGTATATACAGACATAACAGAAGTAAATGAAACAGTAAAAATTTCTGCCCTCATACAGCTTACCTTCTAGTGAGGGGAGACAGCAATAAACGCCATACGTAAGTGAAGTACAGAGTATGGTGTGCAACAGAGAGAAATGAAGTGCAGAAAGGGAAGTGAGCACCGAGAGGTCATGATTTACAATGTAAGAATCAGGCTAGTTTTCACTGAGACGGTAATATGGGGACAAAGACTTAGAAGAGCTGAGGGTGAAAGTCATTTTGAAGAACTCCACAGCCATTCAATCACCAAATACTGATCGACTGAGCACTAAGCTAACCAGGTGTGCTAAGCACGGTTCTGGCATGGGTCTGTGTGTTTATTTAAGCCCTCCTGTATTTCATATGTCCAAGTTTCCCTGAACTGAAATTTTCTCATCCTGGTAGAAAAAACATGTAAGCAATTTTATGTGGCTCAACCCACTATCATATTTTTCCATCCTGGATGCTCAGGATTGTTAGGGGTTTCATACACTAATGTCCTAACCCACAGTACCTTGCAAGTACCCAGGTACCCAGGACCTTACTTGGAGAAAGTTCTTTACAAAAGTAATCAAATTAAAATGAAATGATTAGATAATACAATATGACTAGTGTCCTTACAAAATGGGGAAATTTGGAGACAAATACAAAGAGAAAGCACCAGGTGAAGGTGAACAGAGAGATGGGATGATGATTTTACAAGGCAAGCAAGCCAAAGATTGCGGACAAACCTCCAGCAGAAGAGAGAAGCGTGGAACAGACTATTTTGCTTTGAGCCCTCAGAGGGAACCGACTTGACCAACTTCTTGATCTCAAATGACTACCTTCAGAACTGTGAGATAATAAATTTGTGTTGTTTAGGCTACACAATGTAGCACTTTGTTACAGCAGTACTAACTAACAAAAGTATGTTTCTAAGGTATGATGCTAAAGTTTAAGTGACTCATAAATTTCTAATGACCGATGATGCCTTTTGTGTAATATAGCAAGAAGCCAAAATGATCTGAGGTGAGATTTACCAACCAAATCACCACAAGAAAAGACAAATTATGTTTTAAAAAAGCCAAAGGTGTCCCAATTATTCAATCATTTCTCATCTATTTATCAAATGCCTAGTATATGTCAGGCTGTGAGATACAGTAACAGATAAGAGAGATGTGGTCCCTGCTCTCAGGTGACATCATTATGGACAGAGTCAAATGGTAAACAAATCAACAAACATATAAACAAGCTAATTTCAGACCAGAATGCTTAAAAGAAAAGACAGGAAGGCTAGAGGAATAAAGGGATGGGGGGGTGGGTTTAATTTCCAATGGCTGCCCAAGGAAGGGTCCTATGAGGGGAAGACACTTGAGACAAAGACTTCCATAACAGAAGACCATCCAAGCAAAAATCTGGCAAAAACAGTTCCAGGCGGAGATAACAATTGCTCATCTCTTTTTGAATTTTATTTATTTTTATTTTTGGCTGCATTGGATCTTCATTACTGGGCTTGGGCTTTCTCTAGTTGCAGCAAGCAGGGGCTACTCTCTGGTTGCAGTGCACGGGCTTCTCATTGCATTCATTTCTCTCGTTGTGGAGCACAGGCTCTAGAGCACTGGCTCAGTAGTTGTGACACGAGCTTAGTTGCTCTGGGGCATGTGGGATCTTTCTGGAAAAGAATCAAACCCATGTCCCCTGCATTGGCAGGCAGACTCTTAACCTGTGACCACCAGGGAAGTCCACAACTCCTCTTGTAAGGAAATATCCCTGCCATCCATTTCTTAACACCCTTCCTTTCTCTCTTTGCTACCCATGCTGCATCCTTTGAGGTTGTACAAAATCAATGTCTTTCTCTTAAAAATGGGGCCAAGGTGTTTATTTTCTTCTGTAAAAACCTGGAGAGGTCATGCCAACAGGGTTTTAGATGCTCACACACTCTCACAAAACATCCCAGGATGTGGTGACATCACATGACTAGGATGCTGTGTTTATCTTCCTCATTTGTATAACATCCAGAATACAACTGGGGAATGTCCCAGTGCTTAATCAATACGCTGACGAGTGACTGTGCCTTCAAAATAACATTCCGACTCTCCAAGGCCTATTTATAAAATCCTCTGATTATCAAGGGAAGCTTCAGTTTTCAGCTTTGTAATGCTCATGTACTTTGAAGGCAATTTTTACTTAGGAGACTAATAAGAGTAACAGCTAATATTAATCAGAGGCCTGTGTGTGGCTCACTCTGCTAAGCGCATCTCATGGATTATTATCCCCACCGCCCTACAAGGGAAATTCTACGACATCCTCTTCACAAATGAGAAAACTGGCGCTCAAAAAAATGAAGCAGTAGGCCCAGGGCTGAAACCACTATTAAATGGCAGACTTAGAGCTCAAGCTGGTCTCTTTCCCTAGAAGGCTTGCACTAGGGTGGGTGAGCAGAAAGCAAAAAGCATTTGTCTATTCTCTTGCTTTTGTCTTTAAGATTTTCATAGCACTGTTTTCTAACATTTTTTTTTACATGCCAGCCCTCGAGCTTTCAAGTTCACTTTTCTAACCAGATATTTGCTTTGCTTTCCCTTGCTTCAAACCGGGAACTGCAAGAACTTTGATAAATGAAACGACAGATACACTTTTTGTTTTTAGCCTGTCTGTTTTTCAGCATCCTCTGAGGAAATGGGAGTCAAGCTTCTTAGACATCAGTCTACTTTGACAGACATCCGTATCACACACGCTGACAGATCCTGAGCACAAAGGGAGTCCCTCCCCTCACTCAACTCACAGGGAACATCGTGCCCCCTGCCAGACCCAATGCTGTGTGTGATGCTAGCTCTGAGTCTCTTTGCACAGATACTAACAGATCCTCTTGCCTGAGAGTGAATACCTAAAAATGGCTTCAGCTGGTCTTTGTGAATCGCCTTCCATTCCCAGTCCTGGTCAGTGAGAAAGCCTGGGGAACTTGCAGAGGTGAAGAGATGAGAGGTACGCCTCCTTGCATCCTCGATTCCCCTGCCACACTAAGGAAACGGGTGGCCGTTCCGGCAGTTGCATGACTTCCTGCCTGGTATGGTGCGGTCAGGCTTGCTCTGAACTGCTGGAATTGAGACAAGGTGTCTGGTCTTCACTTTGGAAGGCTCAAGTGGGTCTCCCTATCTTTCCCTTTGCTGAGCACAACTGCTTCAATAATTTATGCCCTGGAAAAGCACAACACTTCGGAGCAAATCAGCATAAGAAGGATTTATAAAACCACAGTGGGAAGGCATTTTCAGAGATCGCACAAGAGCTGGTGCATGGAGCACTATGAGCTCGTTCCAAGTAGGACCAGCCTCAGGGAGAATCACCAGAGAAATAAGGCTCCTTCTGGGACCCTTTCTTCTTGTCCCTTCCATCCAGCATCTCCCAGTAGGGTCATACTCCTCCTTAGTGACATAGAAGACTGCTGCTGTCATTCCTTAATTCATTCTTTCATTGATTCTTTTATTAATTCATATAAAGCTGCGTTTGTCAAAGATGTATTTGTATCCCCATGTTCACATCAGCATTACGCACAACAGGGAGAAGCAACCCAAGTAAGTGTCCATGAATGGATAAACAAAACATAGCACAGAAATACCATGTAATGTCACTCAGCCTTTAAAGGGAAGGAAATCGCTACACGTGCTACAAGACGAACCTTGAGGACATTACGCTCAGTGACATAAAGTGAAAGTGAAGTCGCTTAGTCATGTCTGACTCTTCGCAACCTCATGGACTGCAGCCTACCAGGCTCCTCTGACCATGGGATTTTCCAGGCAAGAGTACTGGAGTGGGGTGCCATAAACCACTAACAAAAAGACAAGAGCTGTATCATGTCTTGTATGTGAGGTACCTAGAGCAGCCAAATTTATAGAAACAGAAAGTAGGATGGGGTGGAGAGGTGGTGGGGAGAACAGAGAGTTAGTGTTTAATGGGTACAGAGTTTCAGCTCTGCAAGAAGAGAAGTGTGTGGGGACGGATGGCGGAGATGGCTGTGCACCAGTGCGAAGGGAGTTAATGTCACCCAACTATGCCCTTAAAAATGGTGGTGAATAAATTTCACTTTGTGTATTTAACCACAATTTAAAACATTTTTCAAATCTAATTTGAAAATTTTCCTAAATCAACCAAAAATGGAAAAAATGAAAAGCTTAAAATGTGATATGTGATGCTATTTAAGATATGTGATTCTATTTAAGTTCTGTTGTATCACAACTTAACAGACTTAGACTAAACACACCTTCACATAACAACAAAAAAAATTATTTTCATCTTTGCATGTGTGCTAGACATTGTACCAGACACTCAAGATGCTGTTTAAAAGACACCCATGGGACTAATCTGCTGGTCCCGCTGCGCAGACTCCATGCTCCCAATGCAAGGGGCCGGGGACAGATCCCTGGTTGGGGAACTCTATCCCACATGCTGCCGGCTAACAGTTGCCATGTCACAACTAGAGATCCTGCATGACACAACTAAATAAATCCTATGCAGGCAAATTAATATATATATTTTTTAAAAAAGGTGGTGGCTCAGGGGTAAAGAGTCTGCCTGTAAAGCAGGAGACCCGGGTTCAATCCCTGGGTGAGGAAGATCCCCTGGAGAAGACAATGGCAACCCACTTCAGTATTCTTGCCTGGAAAATCCCATGGACAGAGAAGCCTAGTAGGCTACAGTCCACGGGGGTCCCAAAGAGTCAGACACGACTGAGCGACTTCACTTTCGCTTTTCTTAAAAAAAAAAAAAAAAAGGACATTCATAATCCCTGGCTTCAAAAACCTTAACAAAAGAATACCACGCTGACCTGATGGAGTCTGTTATTCAGTTTATACTTTCTTTCCCCAACAAATACTTACTAAGTTTCTACTACATGATAGGCTCTCTGCTACCTGCTCAGATACATCAGTGAACAAAATAGACACAGACTCAGTTCTCACAGAGCTGCCAGTCTAGCAGAAGAGAAACATAACAAACAAGAAATTATTGTTCCTCCAACTTCCCTACTCCATCAGAATTCACTGACTCTCAGCTAGACTCACTAACAAGTGTCTTTATGAAGTCTGCTAATGATATCGAGGTATAAAGCTTATGTCATCCCTTCCATATTTGTAACATATATAGGCAATAACATTAGAAACAATATAGTAATCCAGTTTTCTTCTAAAATGTGGCTTCCATTCCAAAGATGGTGTACACAATAATTTTAGCTAAAATATGGAAGGTTTCTTTTAGTATCTGTAACTTATTTTAATGTATATTATGAAAATGGATAAATGATAGTATCAAATCTGTGATTTTCATGAAAATTGTTATTTATAATGAAGTTAAATTAAAAGGTGATTCCAGTTGAAGAAAAGATTATGATAACAGTAATTTAGGCATTTGGTAAAAATCAAGAAGGTGAGACCCAACAAAACCAGGACGAGAGGTGACGTTTATAAAAATAGGAGTGATTCTGTTGGCAGAAATGCTTGATCAATGATAGGCTGATGAAAATGATATTATCAGGAAATACAGGTTTTATAGTCATTGGAAAAGATCCTGATGCTTGGGAAGATTGAAGGCAAGAGGAGAAGGGGACAACAGAGGACAAGATGGTTGGATGACATCATCGACTCAATGGACATGAGTTTGACCAAGTTCCAGGAGATGGTAAAGGGCAGGGAAGCCTGGCATGCTGCAGTCCATGGTTTTGCAAAGAGCTGGACACAACTGAGAGACAGAGCAACAATGAAGTCACCTTTATGTTCCACCACGAGTTCATGTTCTCCCTTTCTAACTCTGAAACTCTTAGAGGCAGCCATCCCACAATACACCGAGCAATGACATGTTCTAAGAATCTCTTCCTTCCCCATTTACCAACTCAGCTTCTTCTGAAAAGACTAAATCTAGAGGAGGATGGTGGTGAAGAATGAAAGGTGGTCAAGTATCTCTGGTGCTTAGGTTGGAAGCATGCTGAGTTTGTATCATGCAAATTGTTACTGTAGCAAACTCACAGTGGAAACAATGATTACATTTCCAGTCCTTATCTGTCCCTTTTACTCTCCTTGAGCTCTACTGCAAAGTCTGGGGCAAGGCAGGAAAGTAAGTATTGGGTTTTATTCCAACTTTCTTTGTATCTGCCCTATTTTAATACAGGCAACAAAAACCACATGCCAGTTGACTTTAATTTTGGACGAGATTTTGCCTCTACCTTAAAAGAATGTTATTTAGTAAAATGTCATGAATGTTAAAGCAGGATTTAAAGGGCTTCACTTGGACATCTGACATTTGACTCTTGATCAGGGACTTACCCACCAGGGAAGCCTAATCTATCAGACCTCAAATCCCATGGATTTCCCAAGAAAGTAAAGGACTGGACATTTGCCTGCCTGCCAAACAACCCCTTCAGAGAAACCATACTAGCCAGAACCCTTAATTGTAAGTGACAGAAATTCAACACAAACTGACAATAAGCTGAAAGGGGGAACTGCCTCTTTACATAACTAAGACACTGCAGAAGCGTTACTGGATACTAGCACTCAAGGGAGGGCACAGTGATAACCAATCCCCCTGCCAGTGCAGGAGACACAGGAGACAGGGGTTCAATCTCTGGGCCAGGAAGATTCCCTGGAGGAGGACATGGCTACCTACTCCAGTGTTCTTGCCTATAAAATTCACAGACAGAGGACATGGAGGGCTACAGTCCATGTGGTCACAACAGATGGAACAGGACTGAGCACACAAATGCTCACAGAGTGCATGCATTTGTTCCTATGTCTTCCCCATTTCTTCACTTTGTTCTTTGTTTGTTTTTGCATGAATTGACATCATTTTTTCCAACCAAAAGGAGGCTTCTTTCCAAAGGCAGGGACAAAGTCCTTCAACAGTTCTCACCATATTTTTCCAGCCAAATGACTCCAAACGCAACAAGAATTCTTTTTCGGCTTCTAATTAAAGAAATCTTGTCCCACTCGTTTCATAAGCTCATCTATATGCCCGGTTTGGGCAGAGAAGATAGCACTCCCACCTTAATCATATTATAAATTCCTCCAATAGAGGATAATATAAACTAACGTCCAAACAGGAATCTGCCCTATCCAATGCCTTGGTGGACTGACCCATATAACAACAGTTAATTGTTATAGATTAGTCTGGACTCCTAAACCAAGAACTAGCCATCCATCTGACTTGTGTGGCTTGGCTAGAAAAGGAGCATGGGCCTACAGGCTGTTTCCCTGAAATTTGAAAATGGAAGCCCAACAGACTGAGTCTTTAGCTGGGGCAGTTGAACTAAATGATGTGACAGACAATTATAGGCAACGTGCAGTTGAAGTTATAAAGAAGCCAGCCTACAGCAACTGGAGATCAGGGAGAAACACTGACTCTGAGACCACATCACCTCAGAAAGGACGTTCAGGAAGCTGCATTTCTCAGTTTACTGTGAATGCCAGTGCCTGAAAATTTTGTGGTATGAAATAAGAACTGGCTAACACACTGAGTGCTTTTACTCACTCGATCTCATTTCCTCATTATAGCAACTCCATTAGAAAGTCTCTATTCTCTCCATTGTAAAGATGAAAACCTGAAGTTCATAGAAACTATTGGATTTTTTAAAATGTGATTTGTCAATCTAGAAAGAGTCTGAGTGGAGAATGTTTACCCCTGCTCCAAGCTGCTTCAGAACCTTGAGCAGCAGGGAAAGAGCTGGCCTGGAGACCTGGATTTGGCGGTCATCTACTTGGACTCCAAGTGATACTCATGAAAGCCACAGAAGGGGACTTCCCCAGGGGTCCAGTGGTAAAGAATCCACCTGCCAATGCGAGGACATGGCTTTGATCCCTGGTCCAGGAAGATCCCACATGCCATGAGGCAACTAAGCCCGAGTGTCACAATGATTGAGTCTGTACTCTAGAGCCTGGGAGCTACAACTACTGAGCCCATGTGCCCTAGGATCCATGCTCCACAACGAGAAGCCGCTGCAATGACAAGCCTATGCACCGCAACTAAGACCCAGCACAGCCAAAATGATAATTACAATTTCATAAAAGCCATGGAAGGGATTGAGGCCACCAAGTGAAGGCTCACAGGTAGAGAGTAAGTCATCAGCTCACCTTGTGGGTACTCCTTGTGCTCAACATTCTGAATGTTCTATACTTTATCAGAAAAAGAGAAACTGAGGCAGATTTAGGGGAGATAGCAGTGATCTTGCTTTTAGGCACCATAAGATGAAAGGGACTTCAAATAGTTTGTTTTTAAGGATTTGGTCATTTTTCTGCCATGCTTAAGTGGCTTCATCCTCACATTTTGTCCAGTCTGAAAAATTCAAGACAATCTCGCTTTTACACATGAATTTCTAAAGAAACCTTGCAAATTAGCACAGGCCTAAAGGGCCAGAATGGCAGAGAATGAAGCAGAATATCAAGGACTGGGTGTCAGGTTGCATATGGAGGCATCCAAGGCCATTCTTCCACCCTATCTTGATAAACAAGGTTGCACACCAAGTTGATTTTGCCCCTGGTAAATTTGGGCTATTCTAGCATTTTAATAAGTTTTTTTTAAGAGACACAAAATAAATTATGATTCGTCATGTCAGCGCTTTATTTTGTAAGGTTGTTAGCACACTGTGACATAAATTTTGAGGAATAAATAAATGTGCTGAGATGATTTTTAAAATATTCCCTTTGCTTCCTTTTACTCTATGACTCTCCATCCTCACCCATAACAAATTCAAGCAGCTAGACAATATGCTTACAACCCTAGGGGAAAACATACCAAAGCAAAACTTGGAGAACAAAGAGACAAAACCATAGCTTATGAGTTTCAAAACATGCCACTGAAACCCATGCCAGACATAATAGCTTTGAAAGGGTTTCTGAGCCTCCAAAGCCAGGGTTTTGAATATCAAAAAGCCACAGCATACTCTGAACAATAGACTGGGGAAAAAATAGCCTTCCCTCTGGTTTTCAGATAAGGTACAGATTCCATAGGCTGGATGGAAGAGAAGATAGTTTAAAAAGAAAGTCAGATGAGGGTGAGTGTTACCGAGAGAGACCACTGTGGACAGCTGCCCCTGAGTTGTGTGAGGTTGACCAGACGTCTGACCTAGAACAGAAATTCACAGGGCTCCTCACTCTTGTTGCTGTTGTCATTTTGGCTGGAAAATTCTTTGTTGTGGGGGCTACTCCACTGCAGGATGTTGAGCAGGAATCTTGGCCTCCACCTACTAGATGCAGGTAGTACCTCCAAGTTTTGACTGCCAAAAATAAGTCCAGACATTGCCAAAACTCTACTAGGGAAGAGGAGAGAAATCGCTCCTGGTTGAGAACCAATGAAAGAGGGAAAGAGACAGAGATTCCACATACACACACATACATATCTTTCTAATTAAAAAAGCCATTTGTTCTTTATACAGAAAATTGTAAGAATACAAAAAATCACCAATCCCTAAAATTATCTATACTCTATGCACTCAGAAATCATTATTGTTCATGTTCTGTCTACACACAATGTTTCATACATGTATATGTATATTCACATACCCCAAAGGTAAGGCCATATTACCATATGTTTTGGAATTGGCACTTTTTTTAACATGGATTTTCTTAGAGGTATAGCATCCTTAATATGCTCATAATATAATCTAATTAGCCACCCCCTATTTCTGGACATTTAGATCACCCCTATTTCACCATCACTGGTAACGCTCTGATGGACATCTTCATATATTCCTTTGTTTTCTTAGGATAAATTCCTAAGGAATGTTCTGGACAGGGAAAATGATATTGGAGGGCCACATCTATAATACGTTCTTCTGCACTGGTTCAAGTCATAATTTGCTGATGTCAAATACACCTTATTCCACTGGTGCTGTTACCTTTCTACAGTGCTTTCCACTTTGCCAAGTATGCAAGGCAGCTTCCAACTGTTCCTTTTTACTGACATGAAAACTAATATTCATGGAAGCTAAATGACTTGCCCAAGGCAATACTGAGCAACACTGTATCACCTGAGCCCTGGGATTTTATTACTGCTCACAGTGGCAACACATATACAGCCAAAACTGAAATAATCCAGAGAAGATCAGTATGTCCCGCATTCCTGGATGAAGTGCAATTTTGTGAGCACGAGGACGTTAGGATAATTCTTGATCATGAGTTCTGTCTCTGAGTACAGTGGATTCCAGAGGTCCCAAAACATAGTCAAGGCCATGAGACTGCGGATGACTGAATCTACCACTTTCCACGCAAAATCTCACAACCAATCTCATCTCACAGTGTTGACTTAGAGGGATAATATTTAAAGATGCTAATTCCAACATCTGCTTCCTTTTTATCCCTGAAGCCAAATTATGCTGGTACAGTCTGTTTTTACTTTCTGTTATACTCTAACACAGATTTATGACCGATTAATTTCTTATCGAGGAAAAACAACCCCATCATAAGTATCTGAGATAATGACATCTAAGTATTTTATATTGCTATAACTCGAAACAGTTAGAATACAGAGTGCATCCAATGTTCATTACTTCTTAATGCTTGCATTCTTTTTCATGTTTTGATTCACAAAAAAAATGAAAATGCTACCCACTGCTTAGCCATTTTTTAGGTCTAATGAGATTAAACAAATTCTGAGGGGGAAAAGAGTACAGCTTAATAATGTTTTAAGTGGTTTGTAGAAACATTCCTTCTACCATGGGCACAATTTTAAACCAAAGCCAACTTCTGCAGTGCCACTGAAGGCTAATGAATGCCTTAATAATATGCAGAGGAAAAAAGGCGATGAGCTGATTAGATAACAGAAATATCTGAGACCTCTGAAATACGAAACGAAAACAACTCAATTGTACTCAGAGACAGAACTCCTAAGGAAGAATTATCCCACCATCACAGAGATGCACTTCACTACCATTAATATTGGGCTTCCCTAGTAGCTCAGTTGGTAAAGAATCCGCCTGCAATGTAGGAAACCCCAGTTCGATTCCTGGGTTGGGAAGATCCACTGGGGAAGGGATAGGCTACCCACTCCAGTATTCTTGGGCTTCCCTGGTGGCTCAACTGGTAAAGAATCTGCCTGCAATGTGGGAAACGTGGGTTCGACTCCTGGGTTGGGAAGATCCCCTGGAGAAGGGAAAGGCTACCACTCCAGTATTCTGGCCTGGAGAATTCCATGGACTGTATAGAATGCTATTTCCATTCTATACCATTAATATTAAGTGATACCAATTGGTGGCATCTGTTGAGGTAATTGACACTCACTGATTTGACAGCTAGACTTTAAAGCTTCAGGTAAACCTTGAACCAATTTCTCTGGTTCTAGAAATACCTAGAAAATGAGCACAATTTAGAACATCATATAACTTTTCTATTTTCTAAAATTTGGTTGATGCCAATCCTTCCTCCAGCTAATTAAACTCTTGCAAGTTCATAATTTTTTTAAAACAAAATTCAACGGATTCATCTATAAATTTTATTTTACATTTCCTGATTGCCTATCTAGTCCTAGGGAACTGTTCTGTATGTGCCAGTCTCTCTCTCTCTTTCTCAGACTGCTACCTTCAAACATACTTGCTTTCTAATAGACCAGCTAGCACTGACTAGATTGATATCACTGACTCAATGGCCATGAACTTGAGCAAACTGTGGGAGATAGTGGAGGATAGGAAGCCTGGTATGCTGCAATCCATGAGGTCACAAAGAGTCAGACAAGACTTAGCAACTCAACAACAGCAGCAATAGTTAAACATGTAAGTGTGTAAATGTATGTTACATAAACTTGGAATAAACAGACTTTCTTACAGCCTAGCAAACTCTAAGATGGTTGTTACTTGATCCTTGGAGTCTGGAGCAAAGGGATACATTACATGCGACACTGCCTGGGTAAAGAAAGCAAGTATCAAGTAGCAGAGACCATCTATACACATATGGTATACACACACATACCATTAGGGAGAGGGTTCTCAAAGAAAGTGAGCAGTCAGTAGACAGGAAAATGCAAGCAGAGCAAAAAAGGAATGAAATACTGATACCTGCTATAACACAGATGAATCTTTAGAACACTGCTTGAGTTTATTATCAAATGAAACCAGCCAGTTACAAAAGTCTACATACTGTATGACTCTGTTTGTCTGAAGTGTTCAGAACAGGTAAATCATAGAAAGAAAAAGTAGGTCAGTAGCCAGGGGCTGAGGGAATGGGAAATCGCAAGTGACTGCTAAATGGATAGTTTCCTTTTAGGGAATGAAAATGTTCTACAAATAAGTAGTGGTGATGTGCATAACTCTTGTCAATAAGCTGAAAGCACTTTAAATAGTTGAATTTTATGGTATATTAATTCTATCTCAATAAAGTTCTAAAAACAACAACAACAAAAAAGCAGGCAGACAGAAAGGAGTCAGAAGAAAAGACCCAGGGGGCTGAGATATGCAGGAACCTCAGTTGCTAAAGACACTTCTTTCCTCATCGGTCTACGTTGACTGATGAGCTTTCCAGGCAACTTTGAAGTGATTAATTGGAAAAAAAATTTTAACAAGATAAAATCAATGCTGGACCTGTGTTCATCTCAACCAGCTAGATTCAGCAAACATTTCACAGCATCTACTATACACTAGCTACCCCAAATATAAAGAGTCCTCTTTTTTTTTTTTTAAATTAAGTCTTTATTGAATTTGTTACAATATTGCTTATGTTGTTTATGTCCTGGTTTCTTGGCCATAGGGCATATGGGATCTTAGCTCCCAGACCAGGAATCGAACCTGCACCCCCTGCATTGGAAGGTGAAGTGTTAACCACTGGACCAGCAGGGAAGTCCCTAAAGAGTCCTCTTAAAGGACACTGTCCTCTTAGTTCACAAGCTTTTAACTAGAAAATAAAAAAATTTTTTAATAAAGGAAGAGAGTACCAATGTTAAAATTTATTCTCTTCAGATGATGGAATTAGGAGTATTTTCTTTTTTTAGTGCTCTAGAATAGAGAGGGAAATAATTATTAGGAGAAAATAATGCAGAAAAATTTAATGAGTGCCCTCTTAAAGTGATGAAGTACAGAAGGAGGAGAAAATATTTGATGCTGAGGAAAATCAGAGCAAGTCTGACAGGCAATCCTTTGTAATCCAAGATTCTCATCTCTTGGGCTTGGAGGAATCTGAGGACGTTTCTCCATTCTTCATTCCTGATTAGCAGGACATGAGAAGGACTGAATCCTTCAGAGGCTGAAGCCTGCCAGAGTGGACTTCAAGATTCATCAGCCCCCCAATCCCTACCCCAGGGCCCCTCTGGGGGAACCAAGGGGCCGCAGGCCTGGGAACTACCGTCCACCACCACCCCCCTGCCACCCACTCATCTCCATCCACCATTAGGACGGGCTTTTTGTTTCAATAAGAGCAGAAGATTGCTAACAAATAGAAATCATTAGGAAGGAATTAGCTTCTGGATCTGGGCCAGTGAGTATCGCTTCAGACTCTCCTACTGTTGCCAAAACACATAACACAGCAAGATGGTTTGCCGCAGAAATAAACAACAGAGAGCTCTGCTGTTAATGCACACACAGGGTGGGCAACAGGTAGAGGAAAGCCTCTACTGGTTCAGTTATTCTGTAGGAGAGAGAGCTGCCTTTTCAGAGCGGATGCACGGTGTTCATTTACCATTATGAACTCCGTTCTTCACCGCAATTCTCACCCCATCATCCTTTACCTTGTGCTGTGGTTATCCCCGCCTTCTCTGATGCAACAAGAGAAGATGGCAAAAACCACCCTGGCTCAAACCCATCCCTCCCTGCATGCTGAATGCAAATCGGGGAGGCAGTCTTTTATGAGAAAAGAGCAAGGGCTAGGTTTGAATCCTAGCTCAATCAACCCATCAGCTAATTGACTTTGAGGAAGTTATTTCAGCTCTCTGGTGCCTTGTATTTTCCTCTATAAAATGGGTATGGTTTTAATAATGCCCTCAAAGAGTACCTATGAGAACTATTTCACACCATGGCCCGGCACCATAGGTACTGAATAAGCAGGAGGTCATTTTCATCAGTTATCTTATAGATTATTGAGAGCAACATCTGCCAAAGTTCAGAGACAATGCACATGAACTCTATCATTTCTCTTCCTTGATTTATCCAGCTAACAAATATATATTTATGTATATATAAACACACTATTACATAGATTTGTGTGTGTGTGTGCTTAGTCACTCAGTCATGTTTGACTCTTTGTGACACTTTGGACTGTAACCCGCCAGGCTCCTCTGTCCATGGGATTTTCCAGGCAAGAATACTGGAGTGGGTTGCCATTTCCTCCTCCAGGGGATCTTCCCAACTGAGGGATCAAACCCGTGTCTCCCATGTCTCTTGCAGTGCAGGCATACCCTTTACCTGCTGAGCCATGGGAGAAGCCCCTATGGATACACATACATATGTATACAGTATCTACTTTGTTGGAACTGCTTTGGTTGCAGTTGACAAAAATTTCATTTCAGCGACTTAGAACTCCTCCCCAAATTTAGAGAATATTTGTTGATTCACATACATGAAAAGTCCAGTGGCAGCTGAGTTTCAAGCACAGCTATGTCCTGAAACCCAAAGAATAGCATCACAAATGCCTCTCTTTGTGCTTTAATCTCTGCTTTTCTTTGTGTGGTTGAATGAATTAACATACATAAAGCACTCAGAATAGAGTTTGGCTCATACTACTACTATCACTTCATTTAGTTTTCCCTACCACCCCATGAAGCCTGTATCACTAGTGTTCTATTTTTACAGATAAAGAAACTGAGGCACAGGGAGGTCAGATAGCTATTCAGTCACCAAACTAGGCCAGGCACAGTCTGATTCAAAAGTCTTTCCTTCACCAATTCTCCAAACTGCCCCCTTACTGGACTGGAAAAGGAGATTGAGCCCTGACTGCAAAGGGAGGAGAACCCTAGAGACAGGTGCTTCCAGTTACAGCAAGTGAGCAAGAAAGGTTGGGGTCACTTGATGGGGTAGTAGCCTTTCAAATCTGTTTCTTTCTGCAGCAGAAAATAAGTTCCTTTTTTCTGTAATTCACACATGGATCCTATCAATGTTATACAAAGGCAGAGGTTACACCCACTTAAAAATTCTTGAGACAGAAAGTGGTTGGAATACGAGTCCTAGTATTGGTTCTTCTTGGTTGACAACCCCAGCTCCCCAGCTCTGGTCTATTTTCTGCTCTTCCTGTCCTGCTCTGTGTCCAATGATGCTGACCTATGTGGAATGACCTCTGGGTTACTTTTTCCTATGGCTTCTAGCTGGGTTTGGCCAATAGTCACCACCTAGCAATGTGTCAATTCAGGCCCAAGGGTGATGATGGTTACTTGTCCTTGATGGTTTTCATGGCTACTAATAACTCAAGGTTACTAGTTCTTGAATGCTCCACTCCCGCTGGCCAGTTTCTTGATCCGAACCACACCTTTGCAAGCAGCCCCCTTCATCTTGTTCTCTTCAGTGAAAAATCTTTGCGAGTCATCAGTTTCCAGGTCCACACGATGACATTTATGGGCCCCTGGCATTTCCACCTTTGTGAATCCTTCCTCCATAAAAAAACTATTACAATTACTATTACAGTTATTTTTTTAGTTTATGACAGCACTGATATAAAGATGAATATAATCTGGCTGGATTATAGCCACTTTTTCCCTCTTGGTTTTAAAAGAAATTAAAGCATTTTCATGGGCTCCATTTTCATAGGCCCCATGCGTGGAGCTTGCCGTATTTCACTGGGAAGTTGGTCACTGTCATTTTCTGCCAGGACTCTGAAGGCGGAGTCTCTTCTACCTACAGACCTAGCAGGCAGAAGATGGACAGAAGCTCCCAGGTAGACAGGCTACTATCAAGTTAAAATCACGATTCTAGGGTCAAATTTCCCAAACAGCCTGCTTTTATTACAGTAAACCAGTGTCTTTGTCCCTAAGCAGATCCTATTTCCAAGTCACAGCTATGATGACAAGATAATAACAGAAAGAAATGGAGTATCTAGTGTTGAATTAATTCCAAATTCATTTACTACTCACCACATCCCAGCAGCCGATGACAAAACCACCAGAGACTTTATTAACAAACCTCATGTTTCTGTATGTAAATATATCACTCAGTAGCTGTGAAGGAGAGATTTTTTTTCTGTATGTTCTCAGAAAGATCCCATTCTGCTCCTAATACTACAGAGCAAAGTTAGAGCTGGTTTTGTGTTGTCTTTAAATGAGAACTCCAAGTTTGGGGGATGATATGTATTGTCTTTTGTTGATCATCGGTCATTAGTTAGGTATTGATAATGTTGAAAGTTATAGTTAGGATTCTACTTCCTTAGAAGCCTCACAGCCTATGGCCACCTCACAGCCCAGCAGGGAGAGAAGTGGACAATGTAAAATGATGCCAGGTAGGAGACAAAGCTAGACAGCAGAAGGATTTTTAAATCTAAGACCAAGTGATTGATTTTTCTGCTGGAGGTAAATACTTCATACTTTATGGGAATGTGGGACCAATGCCCCGTCAGATTCGCTTTGCCTTTTTTTAATTTTCAGTTCTAGTTTCAAGTGGATGCCAGACTTAAAGCTTAAGCCTCTGGATCTCTCTGTATCCCCTTTGACAGACTGGAGGAGTGAGGAGGTCCCAAAAAGGACAGGGGAAGCTAAGATTCTACCCCTCAGTATCCTAAATATCAACCATAAAACTAATGAACTGTGGCAACCGAACTATCTAAGTTCATTCCAAATTATGTCTTGGTAAAGTTCATCTTTGTTTTCAATTATCATCCTGGAATCATGAATGGCGAATCTGAGGCACAACTTCTCTGCTCTCTGAATCCTGTTTTGCATTCTTCTTACTGTTAAGCCCATAATATGCAATGGGCCACTTTGCTGGATACTCAGAGCCATGAATCCTCTCTTGGGAAAAACAAACAACAACAACAAAACTATTTTTTAAGGAATTAAATCTGAAAAGGTCTCTGAAAACCCTGATTCAATGAATCTCCACTTTGATATGTTGCTAAAGATAGTGTTTTTAAGCATATCCCCCTTAACTATTCATAACCCAGTTATAAGTTCATTTATATATCTCTTTTTCCTCCATCCTCTTATGACTATATAACATTTACCCTGATAAGTTTATAAAGAATATTGAGGCTGATACTTGCTGGTTTTAGTAGAAATTAATCAGAATCCATCTGTTCCCTTCTTAGCCTGGACAATTTCATTACAACTAAACTAGGGATTATAGGATTCGTACAGCTTCTTTTTTTTTTTTTTCCAACACAGTTCAGTTGATTTAGAAACAATCATTAAAGCTGCTTACTTTAAAGAAGATTGTTTCCAATCTTCCCTTCTTGCAAGGCAGAGAGAGATGAAAGCATCTTGATCCTGAAATATTTATATCTAAGGCTGGATATCTGTATCGGAGGCATGATAAATGATTCCACCCAAAGACTTTTTATTTTAAAGTCATATTTCTTATCTTTACACTTCACTTTTCTCACAAGCTTGAGGAAATAAGCACTAAATACACTTACCCGCCCTTCATCCCAGGTAGATTTTGTATCTTTATTTAATTGTAAATCCAATGTGGCATAATAAAGAGATTCAAAAATAAAGATTACCTTTCTGACACTGACTATTTATAGGGATAAATATTAGTTATCCTTATGTAGCCTTAGAATGACTACCTTCAAAGGAATGCAGAACACAAATTAGAGGGAATGAATTTAAGCCTCCCACAAGGACATACCTTGATCTGGGATTCAAGAAATCTGAAGAATTAGAAGTGATTACTAAAGAGTAATTCTGGGTTTACCCAGCCTCACACAGGTGCTCTAATTAACTATTCTCACTTTAAAAAAAAAAAAAAAAACCTGATTTCCTTATTATATTTTCCCTCTAATGCCCTTTTCAAAGTGTTAGTCGCTCAGTTGTATCCTACTCTTTGCAACCCCAAGGACTGTGTAGCCCTCTAGGCTCCTCTGCCCATGGAATTCTCCAGGCAAGAATACTGGAGTGGGTTGCCATTTACTACTCCAGATAATCTTTCCCACCCTGGGATCAAACCGGGGTCTCCTGCATTGTAGGCAGGTTCTTTTACCATCTGAGCCATCAGGGAACCCCTAATGCCCTTTTAGTTGAAGTTAAGACGCTCAGATCTTTAGTATACATTTGGATGAACTTTGATAAGTATATTCAGTCACAGAACCATCACTTCAGTCAAGATCTAGAACATCCCCCACTCTTAATTTGTGAGTGTGTGGCTGTATTTTTAAAATGAGAATGATTATAGCCCTCTGCTACTACGAATGAACTTTGCTCTAAAATCTGAAAGGAATAAAATAAAACCAAAGACCCGTGAGCTGGTTCCCTATAGAGCCAAAAGCTGTCTGAAATTGATCCATGTCTAGGGCCTTTTAACAATCTAACAAAAAAAAAAAAAAAAAAAGGAACGGATCTTGACCGGCAAGCAGAGGGGATGGCGTCATGGCCCAAACATCAGATTAGAAACACAATGATGCCCTGGGACTGGAAGCTAAATCCTGGCAGACGATGCAGCCTTTCATCTTTTGAAATGGAGAAATTGAATGAAGCAAGGCCAATTCTGGGCCAGACAGATGAGATTCTTTTTTTTTTTTTTTTAAGTTCCTAACTATTCTACATAGATATTTAAACTTCAATTACCGCAGACCTAGAAACCGTCCTTCTGCCCTTGACATTTCCTCCCTCCACAAGAGTTTCTGTGTAACAGAAAATCAGTTACCCACCTAGATTTCCAGACCTCAGGACTCTGCCCTTCAGGGGTGCTTCCTTGTATGGCAGGAATCCTGCTGCATGAAAGGAAATGTACAAACACCCGTTCTTAGAAAGGCTGAAGAGAATATTGTACAAGTACAGCCTAAGGAGTACAAAACGTTCTTCACTTCATTCAGGAATTGCTGCTTGGGGACCTACATACAAAAATCAAGTATGAATGGACTGCAAAGTATAATAAGAAAGAGCTGAATTATGGGAAGTTGTTTCTTCTAGTTTGTTTAAAATGATGAGTTCTGGGTTACCAAAGGGGAAAGGTTGGTGGGGGGAGGGATTGGGGATTGACGTATGCACTTTGTGTGTGCCAAGTCGCTTCAGTCAGGTCCAACTCTTTGTGACCCCATGGACTACAGCCCACCAGACTCTTCTGTCCATGGGGATTCTCCAGGCAAGAATGTTGGAGTGGGTTGCCATGCCCTCCTCCAGGGGGTCTTCCCAACCCAGGGATCGAACCCAGGTTTCCTGTACTGCAGGCAGATTCTTTACTGTCTGAGCCACCAGAGAAGCTCATATACACTCTGTTATATTTAAAATAGATAATCAATAAGGACCGACTGTATAGCACAGGAACTCTGCTCAGTATTCTGTAATATCCTAAATGGGAAAAGAATTTGAAAAAGAATAGATATATGTATACCTGAATCACTTCGCTGTATACCTGAAACTATACAACATTGTAAATCAACTATAGTCCAATATAAAATAAATATTTAAAAAAGAAAGGAAAAAAAAAAAAGAGGAGTTCTGTCCTGGCAAATTTTACTGTCACCACACATGGTACCAGAGTATTTAACTTCAGATTTCTGGCTCTGTCACATTATTGACACATGACTTTAAACAAATGACTTATTTTCTGTACTTTTACCTCCACCTCTATAAAATGAGGGCAGTAAGCCATAATTACATCAAGGGTCAGCCAGCTTTATCCATCCAGGGCTGGATACTAAGTCCTTCAGGCTTTGTGGGCGGTGTGGTCTCTGTCGCAATTGCTCAGCTCTGTCAAAGCAGCCCCAGACAATATGTAAATGAGTGGGCATGGCTACATCTCAATAAAACTTTATTCATGGACCCTGAAATATGAATTTCATAATTTTAAGGAGTCAAGAAATATTCTTCATCCTTTGATTTTGTTTGTTTCAGTCACTTAAAAAAATAGAAATAATGTTCTTAGTTCTCATTACAAATGTGGCCAAGAGGACCATAGTTGATTCTCCACAATCAACTCACAGGGTTATTAGAATATTAACACATACACAACTCTTTGATCATTATCACTACTTCTATGTTATCATTTGTGACTATTACCTATTGGAATTCAATTAGTGCAATGGACAGTACATTCTGCAAGGATCTGATATCAGTACTGTTTCCCAGAAAGTTGACCTTATAGGCTTCTCCTTTTGAGAAAAAGATATAGAGGTCCCAAGAGAGAAAGTAATCTTAGTGTCTTCCTCCAATATCTAAGAAAGATACAATGAACACTGTCTCCAGATATGGATTCAACATACAGAGAGCACCACTGTATAGATCCCATCATTTGGGGAATGATTTTTTAAAGCCATTGCTGTCCATTTTTGCACATTAAATCCCACAAAGAGATTTATTTACAACATTAAATCATCTCCTTGCTGCCTGACTACATTTTTAACTATTGAAATATTCATCACACACTCTAAGAAACTAATGCCAAGTGTTTTATGACCTTTTAAAGGACTTCTTTAAAAAAAAAAGCACCTTCAAATGTGGATGTCAGTCTCCAAGTGGGTCTGATGAAGAGCAGTCCACTGTCAAACATCAAGGAGATAAACATGAGATCACTGCCCAGGGAAAGCACCCCTGGAGATGAGCTGATTCAACAAGAAATGTATGTGATGCACAAAGCTGTGGGCTGGGGCTAGGGAGATGGGATGAGTGGTAGAGAAGAGTTTGGGGCAAAATATTTTTGCTTCTTACTAGCAGAAACACACTCTATCCTCTACAGCAATGGCTCTCAAATAAAGGGGTGTAACTGGACCCCTAGGAGACTTTGGCAATATCTGTATACATTCTTGGTTTTCACGACTGAGTTGAGGGTTGAAATGACTAAAGCATCAAAATGGGCAGTGGCCAGGGATGCTGTTGAACATCCTACAAGAAACAACATAGCTTCCCCTCCCCCCCCCCCCCGATCCTGGAAATAATTATCCAGCCCCAGATGGTCAGTAGTGCCAATATTAAGACACTGTAGTCTACAGGAATGACCCAGATGATCCCACCTCACATCTGACTTTTTTTTGCTTTTACTTTGAATTGGCTATTACAGGCATGTGTCAAAGAACTAAAAATAAACCTGGGAAAGCATTCTTCCCTCTGTATCTATTAAGGATCACAATTCAATTAGAACCCTCTGTCCACCCTCTTTCTCAAAGTCATCGTGATGGAAAATTTTCAAGATGGGTGTTAATTTAAATTACACAAATAGTTTCAATTACCCTGAATAAAACTGGTACCAGATCACCAGATTGCTGAGCAACTGATGATAATTCGGTAATTCAATTTACTGAAGAGGTAACGTGACAAAGTTTAAAAGCAAGTTGGCAGTAGCTAGTAGCAAGCCATCCAAGGAAGCCTCTTACTCCTGGGTATCAATTTGGATCCAATCCTATTCCCTGTTCTCCACCAAGATGGATCTGCTCAATTTCCTTAAGTAAATAAGGCCTTTTAGACCAACACTAGATGAAAGAAGAGCTGAAAATCAACTCCCATCCTTTGACAAAGAACCAAAATACTAAAGAGACAAAGAGAACTAGATAAAAAGCTTCTAGATCAATTTATGGAAAAGTCAAAGTCATTCTGATGATCCTTATGTAACTTCAAATTATAAGTACAGTCAGTAGCATTGAATATTTAATACTGTTTTTAACATTTGTGATATCAGTTTAAAACTTTCTTTCCATAATAAAAATCAGCTATATTGATAGAGTGCTTTCCAATTCTATTTAAATTCATCTATATTTGTAGAGGGCTTTATAATGTATGAAGTGTATTCAAATATATTATCTTACTTGGGCCATAAAATAATTCTGAAAAGAAGGGATGGCAGGTATTATCATCCTTCATACACAGATGAAAACACAGGTTTTCATCCAGTGTGTAGGTCCCTTTGGCTTAAGAGAACACTCAGTTGAGCATATCATGTTTCAAAGTTGGATTACAAGGGAGTGTGGCACAGACAACTCTTCTAGTTTTCTAATGCCAAATAAACAACCCCAACACACGGTGGCTTAATGCTACTGCTAATTCGCTTCAGTCGTGTCCGACTGTGTGCAACCCCATAGACGGCAGCCCACCAGGCTCCCCCGTCCCTGGGGTTCTCCAGGCAAGAACACTGGAGTGGGTTGCCATTTCCTTCTCCAATGCATGTAAGTGAAAAGTGAAAGTGAAGTCGCTCAGTCTGACTCTTAGCAACCCCATGGACTGCAGCCTACCGGGCTCCTCCATCCATGGGATTCTCCAGGCAAGAGTACTGGAGTGGGGTGCCATTGCCTTCTCCCAAACATCACATAGCACCTTAAATTTAGTGGGACAGGACTGAGGTGGGGGGAGCGTGGCTAAGTGATTCCACTCCACGTGGCACTCAATGGGCTCCCAGGGCTCACTGTGTAATAATTCAGCTATTGGCTGGGGACGGAGGATCCACAGCTGCTTTACTCACCACCCGGAGGGGGCTGACACAAGCCAGGCTCAGCATCTGTGTATCTGTATTCTCTGTGACTGACTGCTGTCCATTTGATCCTATCCATTCCCAAGGCTTCAACCACTATGTCTGCCCCAGAGGCATCTGTCCTGCCAGAAACCAAAATCCTAATACCCACAGGGTACCTCCAGCTCACAGGCACCTCAAACTTCACACATCCAAAATGAAACTCACACCTTTACTCCAAAACCTGCCTCTCTCCCTGCCAGAGCTGATGCAGCAAGGGGATACACTCATCTACCCTGTTTTCCAAATCTGAGTATCATCCTTGACCTCTTCACCCACATTTTCTTCGTTCAGTTGACAATCAAGGTCTACGGATTCTCACACTTACTAAGAGCCCAGTAGCCTCCACCCTCACTGCCACTCTCCCAGTTCATGCTCGCTTTCCTCCACCCTCACTGCCAGTATAAGCAGTATCCTAGCTATACTTCTCTCCTACTTTCCCTGCCCTCTCCCCACTTCCCCCCTCCCCTGCCCCCCACTGCCTGCTTCTGAACAACCCAGACTGACCTTTCTAAAATCCAACTACTATTATGTCATTTTCCATTTTCATTGGGAGGCATCTGGTTAAGGATAAAATCCAAACTCTTTAACGTGATTTACAAATTTTACTCTTGTGTGATTCAATGTGAAGACACCAAATGTCATCCTGCCCCCAAATATTTCTCTCACTGGCACTGCAACCACAAAGGGTTCCATTATCCCTTCCTTCCAGTCAAGGCATCTGGAGACTGTCAATTGCACAGTCTCTAAGTCTCTAAGAGGAGTAGCCCCAGTTAACACCATATCGGCCATTAACTCCTTTATTGGGGTTCATTCATCAATGTATCTCTGTGGCTATTCAGTTCTTTGAGAATGAGAGACAGGATAGGTAAGTTCTGAAAAAAAAGCAAGGGTTGTCAAAGTTTGCCTGGATTCATTTCTAAAGCATAACAATTAAAATAACTTACAAATATACATTTAAAAATTCTATCATCTGGAGATACCGTATTGTGAAATTATCCTGTATGCTATTTTTCAGATGAAGAAATTAGATTGTGATCCGTATTAGTCAAAAAAATAAATGTTCAAGGAATAAAAGAATGGAGACAGTCACCTTTGATCCAAAATTTCAAAATTATCTGGGGAATCATTCCACCATCTTCATTTGATAAGACAGCCATCGCTAGCGAAAATGTGTGTTAGTTGCTTAGTCGTGTCCTACTCTTTGCGACCCTATGGACTGTAGCCAGTCAGGCTCCCCTGTGCCTGGAATTCTCCAGGCAAGAGTACTGGAGTGGGTTGCCATGCCCTCCTCCAGGGCATCTTCCACTGCTAGAGAGTCAATCAAATCCCCCCAACATAAATTCCATGAGATGATTTGCATGCATTGTTCACTTAGAAATTTGCAATATCAATCATTTCTGGAAAGTAGGGACCCGTTATGCAAGGCTTAAAAAAATTATTTCCATATGTATAGCTCAACTTCTACACTGTAATAGTATTTATTATTAATAATATGGTATGACCTTTAATAGAATTTAACATTTTAAAACCCCAAGTTCTCTGTCTCCTCCTCAACTTCCACTGACATTTCACTTTTCCAAGTTTGTATCCTGGTTCCAAGAAACGGAACCTGTGGCCACAGAGGTCAGAAGACCCATACCCTCACTGTCCCACATGCCTGGGCTACTGGCTCCTCCTGCTTATCTCCTTCATATATCTCCTGGTTTCCTTACTTTTTTCTGATATACTTGCCACATTTTCCACCATCTCCTTTCCTAGCAGCCTCTTACATCACTCAGCTTTTCAAAGCTCCCATATGTCACCCACCTATAAAATCTGAATTCCAGTGATGACAATGGCAATCATGATGAGTTAACAGTTTTCCATTACTTTGATGTTATGTTATCTTGAGTATCTTCCATGATCCCCACAATACCACCACCATATCTGAGTATTACTGGTATCCCTTTTACAGAACAGGAATCTGAGGTTCAGAGAAGTCATTTTGTGGAGGCGGTACAATTAATCAGTATTTTAAAAAGATATTCTCATAATGCTAACTCGGAAAACTTAATTAATTAGGACCCATCACCCAGATCACCTTTTTATACGCTGAAATATTTACGACTAAAATGATATGATGTCACAATTTACTTCAAAATAATTCAGTGCCAAAGGAGGTAGGGTGTACATGATACAAGAGTGCCCATGAATTGATGATCACTGTAAGTGGGTCACGAGTATGTGGGCGTTCATCGCTCAACTCTACTTCTGTGTGTATTTGAAACTTATCAAATAAAAAGGGTTTTGTAATTGTCATCTATTTCATACAATTAAACACAACCCAAACCTACTGACCAGGATAGCTATTCAGCATTTGTAGGTCATTTAAAACTGCTCCATTATGCATCCAGGCTTATAAATACCTAATATGGGGATACAGGGAAAGCACTCGAGCTTTAGGTAGAGAGTCTCATCTTTGTCACACAAGTTTATTTTTTTTCCCCTAGACCTCTGTAATATTCATTACATACTTGTCTCAGTGGAAGAAACAATTACCCAGGTGCTATGTCCAACTGCACAGTGTTATCTTTTAATTAACCTGTGTAGCCTGTTTTTTTTAAGTTAACCTAGTTTGAGAAGTGACAGCCTCTTGGGCTGTCTAAATAATGTTCGTCACTGCTCCTTGTTGGGCCTATTCAATCAAAAGAATAGTTCCTGGTGTGTGGTCCAGCTCTCCAGAGCTGGAGAAACTGTCTATGCAGCCATGATCCTTCTCACAGCCTCAGGACTGCAACTCATCTTCCTAACCACAGTGCCCAGAATTGTCTCAATATATTAAACACAGATTGATACAATATGTTTTCTTCTTTCAGTATTTTCCTGTAAAAGCTCTTCTGCAACTCCACCTACAGACCCTTCTGCCAACTTATAATATCCAGTGTTGGGAATATGTAGGCTAGTGGCATACTCAAATATCTGCTGAGGGGTCTATGAAAAATGCCACATTTCTGGATGAAAATTTATCAGAATGTAATCAAATCTCTGGGGGCTTCCCAGGTGGCTCAGTAGTACAAGAACCTGCCTGCCAATGCAGGAGGCACAGGAAACTCTGGTTCAATTCCTGGGTCAGCAAGATCCCTGGGAGGAGGAAATGGCAACCTAAATGAAATCTCTAAAAATGTGCATGTCCTGACATTAAGCAGTGCTATATCTTGGAAATTATCCTACGAAAACAGTTGGATATATGTATAAAGATGTATGTGTAAGGATATTCAAGGCACAGCAATTTTTTTCTTTGATAATATTCAGTAGCTAGAAAGCTACTAGAAAGAAACCTCATGCTCAATGACATGAGATTGGCTTAATGAAATTACCTTCAGACATTAAAAATGGTGATGTAAATATTTTTATGGTACTGAGGAGGTGGCCTTTAACTCCTATTGTTAGCAAATAATAAGTTATCCAAAAATATACATACCATGAATATGTATATATTTGTAGCTTAGCACAAATAAAGTTTTATCTGCAAACCTGTGTGTGTACAATTTGTGTCTGTGTCTGAATTGTGTGTGCCCCTTGGTGGTATGTGCACAGCCTAGGTCTGGATTGATAAATACTATGGTTTCCTTTAAGTGACTTTTCCCTATCTGTATATCACAGATTTCTGCAATCAATCTTAGTAACCTTATAAGAAACAAAAAAGAAACAAAAATAGCAGTTAATACATTTTAAAAAAAACATTCTGTCTAAACATCTTTCAAGAGTTCAGATAAAAGAAGATTAAAAAACCTTTGGGAGCACTGTTTCAATAAAGAAAAGCCTTGCAGTATTAATTATTGAATAGAAATGATGGAAAAGGTAATGTGGAAAGGAGCAGAGAGAACAGGGAAGAGGTACCCTGTGACTGGTAACAACATCCCAACTCAAGGCTGGGAGCTGTGGGTGGGAAGTGCCGCCCCATCCAAAAAAACCAGTGAACACTGCAGGGCATCTTCCCTCCCCGTGGCGGGTGTCAGAGCTCTTTGGAGCTCCTATAATAAGTAGACAATATCTGCTCATCCTTACAGCCACCTCTCCAGGTAAGCATGCCTCAAGGGTGGTCCCTGGGGTCAAAGTCTTACCCAAGTTCAAAGCTGGGAGCCTTGAGTTAAGGTCATGAACCCAGGTGTGCCCTCTGCCACTCTCCTTCAGGGGCTCACCAGGCCAGAGCAATGAGAGAGCCATGAAAGCTCAGAGAGAGGCACAGCTGCTGTTGTGTCAGTGACCAACGCAGGAGCTTGGGAATGTCTGGGCAGAACTCTGCAGAAGAATGGGGTCAAGCTGGGCTGTGCAGGCAGTAATGAGAGGACCGTTTTTAGGAGCCAGAAGTGAGCCTCTGTGACTGTCAATTATGCAGGCTAGATGTTTACAATGAGCAGTCTAGCTTCAGGCCAATATTAACTTCTGTTCCTATTACTATCAGATTAATTGCATTTTGTTGCTTTTTCTAAATACACTTCAAATCAGAAAACCTATAATTCAGCAGTTAGTCATTAAAGAAGCGGCAGGTCTACAACTGCGTTATCTGAAGCTCATCTACAAAATGAAACAAAAATCCAAGATTGGGTTTCCTTTTTTGGTATGATAAACAGAGCATTAATAACAAGTAACAAGGACATGATTTCTAAGTATAGGAATGCCTGAACTGAAAAATTCTTTAGATAACAAGGGAAATCAAGGCAAATAGACTAAAGAGGATTGAAGGAACGTGGGTAAATTTGCATTTTAAACAACTGCTTTCTAGAATACATAGAAAATATGGTTGCAAAAACTTTCATTTCAATATTATAGAAACCAAGAAACATACAGATCATGTTTATGTTAGGATGCACTTGTACAAAGATAAGATAAGAAAGGTTTAAAGGGAGTTAGTATAATTTCAAATTATATTTCCTATGTACTTAGAGACTATAAATATGCGTATACATATACACATACACATAAATAAAATAGTCTTCATTTTTCATTGTCCCTCATGATCACATGCTTTTTACATGAAGTTGATAACAGCTGATCAATAAAACACGGTTTACATCAAATGACCAGAGAGTTGTCAATTTTTAAAAATCCCAGCCTCTCTTGTGGGTTGCTGACTTCAAAGACATGCATTAGGATTATTAAGCAAGTAATGATTGATTTATTACATAATGTTAAGAAATGTTTTCTTTGAAGCACAAATTAAAAGGTCACAGATGCCCCAATTTTTCTCTGGGTTGAGAGTTAAAAATGCAGAATAGATCATTTTGCTGGCCGTGAAGGACACGTGAAGGGGATTTGAAGTAACTCTCCTTTCCAGGCAATATTTTAATGAAATGCTTAATATTCAGCAGTGGATTAATGAGGCTGTTCTCTATTTTCAAACAATGGTGAACAATTAAGACTCAATCTTGAAAACAAATTGACACTGCTTGTTATTTTGTGACGGTATTAAAATGACCATCACTGGAGCAACTGGCATTATTTAACAGGACGGAAAATAACCATTGACACACCAAGCAATTCAGTGGAGATATCTGAGGGGGGAAAAAAAAGGTCTGTGGCAGCTGCTGCTCCTAGAAATAAAGCTGACATTTTAGGATGAAAGCAATTTGACCAGCTGAAACCTCGACATGCTGTGTGCCACGTTCAGAAGTCACCCAAAATACATGCCAAGGTCCTAAACATTCTCCAAAAAGCCAGCAAGCTGTGCAAGTTCTCAGTCCTGGTTTCAAAATACTCAGAGGACGAGATGGGTGTGGATCTTTGAAGAGCTCAGACTTGCGAATGGGAATGGAATTAATTAGCCCCAGGAGTATAAGAAAAATCATACATCAAGTGTGGGAAAAGAAATCTATGTATGGAGATTAACTGGGAAAAACTGACCTTCCAACGGAACTCAAAATTCAATCCAAGACAGTCACATCGCCTAAATAAGCAGGAACTAAATACACTGCTCAGCAGACATATATCAAGCTGCACACAGAATAATAAATAATCTCAGTTTCTCGGTTCCTTACTATGGAAAACGAGGATAAAATTTCAGCGGTCAATGAGAATGAACTATTTTTTCATGCCCAAGACTCATAGAACCTCAGGGAACTTTTCTTACACGTTTATTAGTAGTAATTGTGTTTACCTATCTTCCCCAAGGAACATTCTTTCTAATTCTACTTCTCAAAACTCCAATCTTTCCTTCCCAGGTTACAAAGTTATTTAGCTTGTTATTTTAGATAACTTCTATAATTCAGTCCTGGCCTCCCCCCTCCCCCGCCAAAAAAGGTAAAGTCTACATGGCCAAATTGATGGCATGAAATGATAGGTTTAAAGAACAATTCATTATACTATCAAGATCTTGGCATGCCAATTGCTGAAAAGACTATTTTGAGCTGTCAGTTCTAAAGCACATATTTTTTCATTGACTGACATGCCAAGTGGTTGATGGAATAATGAATTGTTCCCACTGACATGACCATCACACACAACCCTTGGGCTCTATGTAGCATTTTTCAAGGTGATGAATAACACTGCCACTCTTTCCGTGGTGGTTCAAACTAGGAAGGCGAGGTCAGGTGTGGGGACTGGCTGAAGAGGGGGATGAGGGTTTAGGGGTGGAGGGAAGGGTGGGATGAGGACCAAGGACATGGGAAATGTCAGCCTGTCAGTCAGGATGGTGGGGCATGTTTTACATTTCTCAATTAAAAACATACATGAGTCCACATTTTACATGATTGCAGCAAAACAGCCCCTTCTGAATAGTATTTTGCTTTCTTGCTTGGAAAGGGTTTTGTTTTTTCTCTTTTTCTCTTTTTTCTGACCTCATCACTATTTTCTGCTACTGCATGCAACTCAGAAACTCAATTTCTCTAACTCAGAGACAAGCAAGGCCACCAGAAGGCAACCAGATCAAAAGCATGTGGGTGCTGTCCTCAGCACAGGCTCAGTGCATGTTCCCAAGCTACCCTCTGCTCCTACAGTATCATCACACACCCCTGTATCACTGGGGTGGGCCAAATCTAAACCCTGCTGTGAAGTCCTGCCCCAAGGGCACGGAAGCAGAGCCCACAACCAAGGTCAGCTCCAGAACTGATGGGGCCCCATTGTAACCATTGCCAAAAGCCCCCCTGATTCATACCAGTCAGCTTCCTAATCCCAAATTAGGCAAAAATGCGCACCCCGTTACTCAACCTACAGCGCCCCAATCAATCACCTACCCTTCCAGCAAGAACCTTCTTTGTCTCGAGGCTATAAAAATTGGCTACTAACCCAGGAAAACTGTTGGCTCTCCCAAGGCTGTCAGGGGGTCGACCCGGTGTGCTTGCAGCCCCCACATTATCTCTGCCCTTTGTTCTTAATAATCTCATCCTTTTTTGCAATTCTGTGTTTGGAAATTCTTTTTATTTTATTTTTTTTAATTTTATTTAACTTTACAATATTGTATTGGTTTTGCCATATATCAAAATGAATCTGCCACAGGTATACATGTGTTCCCCATCCTGAACCCTCCTCCCTCCTCCCTCCCCATACCATCCCTCTGGGTCGTCCCAGTGCACCAGCCCCAAGCACCCAGTATTGTGCATCAAACCTTTTCCAACCCATGTTCAGACTGCCACTTCCTGGCCAAAGAAGCACCTTCTGAAGGCCTGCAGACCCACTGAGCAGACTTGACGGGAGCTCCTGGTGATGTTAAGGGGCAGGTGGACAAAATGCTGAATATTGACAAAAGTCACCAGCCACATAGGCAGTAATGCACTAGGTACTTCTCATTCACGTCAAGAACTTTTTTCTATGTATAAAAGACAGGCTTGGATCTTCACTGAGACAAATCTCTAGTTTCTCTATCATTTGCAAATGATACGAGTTAGTGGTAAAGAACCTGCCTGCCCATGCAGGAGATGTAAGAGATATGGGTTCAGTCCATGGGTCAGGAAGATTCTCTGGAGCAGGGCATGGTAACCCACTCCAGTATTCTTTCTGGGAGAATCCCATGGACAGAGGAGCCTGGCGGGCTACAGCCTATGGGGTCGCCAAGAGTCAGACACGACTGAAGCGACTTAGCACACACACATGCGTCCAAAATTTATCAAGAGCTCATACAACTCAACATCAAAAACAAACAACTCAATTAAAAGATGGGCAGGAGATCTGAACAGTCATTTTCCCAAAGATGACATACAGATGGCCAACAAGCACATGAGAAAATGTTCCACATCACTAATCATCAGGGAAATGCAAATCAAAACCACAATGAGCTATCATCTCACGAAGACTGTCACTAAAAATAACAAAAATAACAAATGTTGGCAAGAACATGGTGAAAAGGGAACCCTCATCAATTACTGGTGCAAATGCCAACTGATACAGCCACAGTGCAAAACAGTATGGAGATTTTTCCATAAAACTAAAACTCGAACTACCATATGACCCAGCAATTCCACTCCTGAGTATATCTCCAAAGTAAATAAAAGCATTAATTCAAAAAGATCTACACACTGCAATGTTCACAGCAGCATTAGTTAGAAGAGCCAAGACATGGAAGCCACCTAACTGTCCAATGTGAAATCTAGAGTAAAGAACAAGCTAATGTATGTAACAAAAACAAAATAGATGCACAGATATGAGGCACCAAAAGAGCCATTGCCAGTGGGGGGAAGGAGGTGGGGAGAGGTAAGCTAGGGGGAGGGAATTCAGAGGCACAAACTACTATGTATAAAATAAACAAGCTGCCAGGATATTCTGTACAACATGGGGAATATAGTCAATATTTTGTAACAACTGTAAACGGAATATAACTCCTTTTTTGGAATATAACTTTTAAACTGTGAATCCCTATGCTGTACACCTGAAAACATTATTATACAGCAACTGTACTTCAATTTAAAAAGCAGTAGGGGGAGGAGCAGGCTTGGGGCTTCACTGAGACAAACCCTAGTCCAGGCAGAGCCCTTCTCAACCATGTGCCCCTGAGCGATAACATCATAGATAACACCTGCCTCAAGTTCCCCTCTCCCTCCAACAGACAGCAATTCACTTTAATTCTTTAAAAAAAATAAAATAAACACAGCTTTGGTGTGGGCCCTGTACCAAGGTCAAAGGACAAAAATCTTCAGAACTGAGCGAGCCCCGTAGCAACTGTTGCCATGAGCCTCTGGATTTAAACCAGTCACTTCACTGAACCCATATTAGGTAAAATATCCATGCTATTACCACCCTATAGCATCCTAACCAATCACCTAATGCCACCCTTCCAGTAGGAATTTCTTCTGTCTTGAGGCTATAAAAATTGGCTACTGGCCCACAAAAGGGGTCGGCTCTCCCACGAGCTGGCCCACTGCTCTAACACCATCTCCCACTCTAACAAACTCTAGTCTCCTCTCATTCCGCCTCATGTCTGGAAATTCTTTTCCAACCCACCCACAGACCACAACATTTGATTTCCCCTCTCCACCTCCCCAGAAGAACCTCTCTCCTGGCAGAGCGACCCCTTGGCCACCTTACATAATTGATCCTTGGGCTTACATATTAATATGTGCATGTATTTGCATAGATCACATACCTTTTGCCCTTTAATCTCAGACTGAAGGGGCAGAAGCGAAGTTCGGATGTAGGTAGCTAAGAATTCTGAGGCCAGGAGAAGGCAGGCTGGCTGGCAGGCCTTTGCCGTTGGTGAGGTTCTCAGGTGATGCTGACGAAACCACTCAGTGGGAAGCAAAGTTCAAGTCTGATAGCCCTGGAGCCTCTGCAACTTCTGTCTGGGGGCTGCTTGGTCTCCAGGAGTTTTTCCACCTCACAGGACTGTCAGTCCATCACTGAATCAAGCAGACCTCAGCGGCCACTGTCCTCAGGGTCTTTCAGGCTCAAGTTGTCAACTCCTGGAGGTTTCTCCAGTGCTCACGGGCCGAGGACCCAGGCTTCCTGTGGGTCTGCATCTTCTTCCTCCTCGTCATCTGCCTCCTATCCTCCTCCTTCCACCTCCCAGCTCCTCTCCCAGCTTAGGAATCCTCCCTGGGTGCCAGACCCCAGGTGTGCTACCTTATTTTTGCCTGCGAGGAACCTTCCCTCTCACCCCAGGGCCACGGCATCTCTTGGTTACAAGTTCCTCCCCTTCCAGGCAGCCCCACTGTTTATCCTTACACACCCTCACCTGTGTGATTACCTGATTGAGATCAGGCTCCTCTATCCTCACAGTTGTTTGTGCCACGAGGTGCCATGCAGACACAAGGACCAAATACAGCCTCACAACCACCTTCAGGTTGGTCCCCTGAGTAGTGTCCATTCACAGATGAGAAAACTGAGGCTCCCTGAGTGTCAGTGGCTTGCCCTAGGTCTCTGGGGTAGTCAATGGTAGGCCAGAGTCCGTCCCTTCCACTGCTCTGCCACCCTGCTCCTCATCATGGCTCTGCAAAGCTACTTTATGTCCTAAGACTTCATGTGTTTGCACTTGCCTGACATCATTTCCCTGCAGAGGATGGGGGTTGGGGGGTGGGGGTGGCAATCTCAGGAAGTCTGAACTGAGTAGGGGAAGTAGATGTTCTCCCCGGGTCCTATGCGGCCACTTCCAATGGACAGCCCAGAAGAGTCAGCACTGAGTCTGCTACAATGTCTTACCACCAAGGGTGACCATGCATATCACCATGCCAGTCACTAGGAACCAACAAGTCCAAACCTTTCTGTAGGGTTCCGGACCGGCGGTCTTTACTTTCACCAAGAGCGCAGACGTTCGCGGGGGAGCAGGGGCTGCACTGGGTCCTTGCAGCTACAGGCTCTTCATTGCTGTGTGTGGGCTTTTGCTCTAGTTATGGCGAGCGGGGCTAGTCCTTAGTTGTGGTGCTCGGCCTTCTGGCGTGGCTTCCCCTGTTGGTGGAGCACGGGCTCCAGGGCATGTGTTCTTAAGCAGTTGAACATGCAGTCTCCGTAGTTGTGGTTTGCGGCTCCAGAGCGCAGGCTCAGCAGTTGTGGGTCCTCGCTCCAGGGCGCAAGCTCAGTAGTTGCAGCGCTAGGGCTGTACTGCGCAGGCTCAACCGTTGTGGGGCACGCAGACGTAGTTGCTCTATGACAGGTGGGATCTCAGCTCCCGGAGCAGGGAGCGAACCTGCGTCCCCTGCATTGCAAGGCAGATTCTTAACCACTGGACCACCAGGGAAGACCCCCAAAAGCAGACTTACAAATGCTAATATTTGGGGTGGGGGGGGGGTAGAGGGGGAAAAAGATGAGGAAGAAGAAAAAAGAACTAAAAAAGCAGCAGCAAAATGATAAAAGGAGACTGTAAGATGCTTCCCAGCTATTGGCCCTTCTCACCAGTCTCAAGCATAGCTGGAAAAGAATGGGCGCCTTTCTCTGCCTATTACTTTTATTCCTGGTCCCCCAGATTTATTGCCTGCACCAAGTAGCAGCCATCATAAAACTCTTTTCAACAGACTGCTATTTGAATTGCAAAAGTATGACTATCCAAGAGCATATAATCTAGTACAAAGTCAATATGATAGTATTACCCAGCAATTTCTGAAAAGCAGCTTATTTGCATAGACACCTGCCAGGCAGAATGGAAATCCCATCTGGGCTCCATGTCTCGGTGTGGTGATGGCAGTAAGGACGCGCCACCATCACATCTTACTTTTAATTTCACAGGCAAGAGGATGCATTGACATCCTTGTGAACTGCAGGAGGAAAAACTCCCGGGCCCGTTTCCACCAAGTGAACCATAAACACTTCTAAAAGCATCTTGTGTAAATTCTCTCCCTGAGAATGTTGCTGAATATTCCCTGCGTTTTGAAAAACGATGCGTAGATAAAGATATTTCTCTGGAGGATTTACATTTTTCTATCAGTGCAGAATGGCTTTCACTGTGAATTGGCGCTTTCGTGCTTTTCTCCCCATTTGCTGCCGCCCTCAGGGCCTGGAGGGGTTGCTGCAGTAAGAGACATACCGGCTTCCTCAGTGTTTGCATCGTCCTCCTCAGTCTCCCTCTTCCGCAAGCTTTTCAATGTTATCTTGGCCTCTTCCTGCCTTTTCTTTGACCTGTACAATGTGTGTCTAGTAATTCCCTCCTTTCACTCTTGTCCTCGGCTTTATTTACTGCCTATCCACTTTAAGGTTTTCTTCTGAGACTTAGGAACTTCACCTTTAACTTCATTTCCGCTTTGCTGAGTCCTCATCCAGCTGCCTCATGGCAAACTGGCCTGATTTCTCAGGCACCATTATTTAACCCTCTGCCCAGCTCCAATTTCTACCTAAGACCATTAAGGACTTCTACATGTGCGTCCTTCACATTTACTTCTCAGATTTTTCTGGAAACTACCATTATTTTTTACCTCTGCTTGTCCTGCTGATCAGTCTCAGCTAGAGAGGCGATGGTGTGATGGGGCCGCAGTGTGGCATTAAACTTGGAATAAGAATGTCTGGGTCCATGTCCTCCCATCACCATCACCGTGGTGTTGGGTGGGACAGTCACTCCTGGAGTCAGGCATGGCTGTGTGGGTTAGGTTCTTTCAGGCTGGAAGAGGGCACCCAATGCATGACCTGAATGTACAAGTGGCCTCACGAAGAACTGAAGAGCAGCTCATAATTGTACTTGATACAAAAAAAGCACCAATAGCTCAGATCTGGTGTCTTGGTTCCAGAAACCTTGGCATCCTCCTCACGTCTTCCATCCAAACGGCCCTGCTGAAGGGACCCGGGTCATTTCTTTACCCTTTATCCTACAGCCTCCCGACTGGATAGAATCGGCTCAGCTACTGACGCCTGGTCCAGTCAGTTGTGATCGGGTAGCACTACTGACAGAACTCACAAACCGGGACCGGCTTCATGCTGAAAGCACTGCCTGTTACCCATTCCCCAGGAGGGGAGAGAGCCGCGGCCAGTACTGAGAGAAGCCTGCCTGGAGGGGGATTCTTGTAACAGCAATCGTCAAGCTCCCTGAGAAAGAGACCCAGTGGTCCAATCAATCTGGAAACAGCGCATATGACCTCTTCCTATTTAGAAACTCACAGTGGGCACTGGTGTATCAAAGGTGGGGATAAACCCTACAAGAAACAACTCGACTTGAGGCAGTATTTCCCTGGTAAACTGTTTATTATGCAACATCTTAAGGATACCCAGTGGAAGAGACTTCAACAAATACTGGTTTAGACCTCCTGACCTATCTACTGCCAAGAGCTGCCACTCTGTCCTAGACCAGCAGCTCCCAATCCCTGTGCAATGGGACACCTGGGGACATTTGACCAAAGAGAGTCAGCTGATGGTACCCCTGAGAATCTAAATAATTTCGTGTGGGGAGAAGTCTGGAGATTGAAAATTTAACCGCTTTCCAGGTACTAGAGCTTTAAATAATAACAATTCTATGTGTTCCATAGTATAATAGCATTTATTGAACAGATAGTATACACCAAGCCCTAAATGAGTGTGACTTTATTTTTTTTACCCTTGAATCTACCCTGCCTAACAGATATTGCCATCAATTTATGAGAAAATTGAAGCTTCATAAGGCTAAGCAACAAACCCCTGGTCACACAGGTACAAGGGATGTGCAAGGCTGAGGAGTCAGAGCCCTCTGATTCCTAGAGCTGAATTCCTGGGTCTACAAAACATGCTTCTCCCAGGAACTTTCTCTCTTGGTCTGAAAGTTCTGTTACTGGTGGGCAGTCAACAAACCACAGTGAAATGAACAAAAGCCACAAAGGATCTCAAGGTCCTTTTCAGCAAAGACATCCCCAAATACTGCAATGCACGGTTGTAAAAACAAATAATAGCAAACACCTGGAGAACTGCATGGGTCAGATTCACATCAAGACTCGATATTAATACCCCTTTGTTTGTGCCAGAAATTCCTCTTTAATTAACACGGTACCACTCTTGACATTTAGACCTCAATGAACTCCTTCGTTTATACTGGGCTTCCCCGTTGGCTCAGTGGGTAAAGCAGCTGCCTGCCAATGCAGGAGACATAAGAGACGCTGGGGTGGGAATATCCCCTGGAGAAGGAAATGGCCACCCACTCCAGTATTCTTGCCTGAAAAATCCCATGGAGAGAGGAGCCTGGTGGGTTACAGCCCAAAGGGTCGCAAACAGTCAGACATGACTGGGCAACGAAACACAAGCACGAGAACTCTTCCACTTACAGTCTGGTTCTGCTCAACGATAACAGCACTTACATATACAGTAACCTATCAAGCCCAACATAACAAAGAATTTAGGTCCTAAAAAGGACTGAGGAACTAATGGGCTATCTAGAGATCCTACAATAGAGCTCTCTACCCAAGAAAATTCCTTCGCGTCAATGAGACTGCATTCCACTGAACAGCTTCTGTCACTAGAAATCATCTTCCCAAGACCAAATGTTCTTTCCACGGGACGATCAGGAGATGGTACAAAGGGTTCAGGAATTGGCTGCAGCTAAGAAATTCCACACTTAAATCTGAAAACTGTCCAGGATAATTTTTCCCACTTTACCTCAAATCAGGGATGGAAAAAATACATCACACACAGAAGCAAGGCCTTACTCCTGGCACTCAGGTGTCTGGAATCTACAATGAGATTATTATACCCAGAGTTTCAGAGTGCAGAGAGGCCATTTGGAAGGGCTTGACTGCCACCTCATGGTTAAAATGTGCATTACCGTCCAAAAAGAGGGCCCACATAATCGCAGCCAAGCTCTAAGCCACTTCTTCCATGACAAGCGTGCTTATGACATCTTATGCCATGCCCCAATAAGCTAACAGAGGAAGACGATATTAAAGTGTCTGGCAATAGCCCTTGGTTGTGAATATAGTATTCTGAAAGACTGGTTTCTCCAAGGCAACCATACCTGATCTGATTATTGCTCTTAGTTTCAAAAAGCAAGTGTTTTTCAAATTCTCTCTCCATTGAGTGTGTATCAGAGAAAACTATATTGTAACTACAAGGAATAGCCTAACACCAGGACTACTTTCTCTATTTTCTTTTCCACCCAACTTCTCTCTTCTCTTTCCTTCTTTCCCTCTCTCCTTCCCTCTTTCCTTTCCTTCCTTTCAACCTTTACTTCCTACATTACCTCTGTTTAAATTCCTTCACAAAGAAGGCCCTATATCCAATCCACCTATTACTTATTAGCTGCGTGGCTTTGGGAAAGTTTCTTAACCTGTTTAAATATCCCAAAGAATGTCTTTTACGTTTGTTAAAAGATTAGAGGTGGGAACCAACAAAATATAAAATGGGACAGAGAACTCATATGGCCCACAAAGCCACTCTCACCTTCTACCATATGAAGTACACAGAACTGTCTTCAAGGAGTCTTTAAAACAAATAAAATCTGAATCAAATGAAGCCTTAGCTATAACTTTCTATTGGCAGGCAGTAGAAGAGAGCATGGAACACGCTGAATGGTAACAGCACTCTATGGACGCTGTAAAGGGCCTGGGAGATCCACCCACCACCACTGCAATGGGAATACTGACCACTGATGGATCACACCAAGCTCCTCTCCAGGAACTGCCTTCAGCTGAATAGAGCTGCCCTGCTGCAGAATACAAGCCTCTGGAGAAATGCCGGTATTCAGGGATTCATTGCTATGAGGATCCCCAACGCTTACATCAACTCTACAGTGCCCTCCTGTGGCCTCACTTGCAATTGTGTTGCAGCTAGACAGCTCCCTCCACCCCAGTCTGGTCCCTTTACTTCCTTCCAGGTGTCCATCAAGGAGCATCTTCCCCAACAAACCACCTGCATACAAATTTACACCCCATAGTCTGTTCCCCAGGGTACACGACCTGAAACATTTCTCCAGAGTCTCTTTCCAGCATAATAGCTACAGTTCTCCTCTTCAAAGTCAGGCCATTCCTCCTGTTGAGATCCCTTCAATGACTTCCATCTCATCACTTTCAAAGGACAAGAGCCTTGCCATTTGCACACCAGGCCCATTACCTCTTTGACCTTATCTCCTACTCCTCTGCCCCCACACTGGCTTCCTGGCTGTTCCTCAAACATACTGGGTACCCTCCTGCCTCAGGACCTTTGCACATACTATTCCAATCATCCTGGAATACTCTTTGCCAGCTATCTACATTGCTTCCTCCTTTAAGTACTCTAAGTCCTGACTCAAAGGCGACCTCAACAAGGACTTCCCTGACCCTCTACCTAAGCGTGCTGGACTCTACCTCCCCCCAGAGCTCCAGAGCCCTCATTCCTGTTTTAGTTTTGTCCATACCATGCTTGTATCAACATCCAACACACAGTATATTTTCCTTATTTATGTTAATATCTGTCTCCTCTATCAGAACACAAGGGCCATGAAGGCAAGGGCTTTTTTCTGTTCATCTCACTTCTGTATCCCCAGAACCTAGAGTAGAAATGTACACAGTAGTTGCACCATCAATATTTACCACATAATCTGGTATATAAATGTAGGACTACAGATGTGCAATCAGAAGCCATGTGATCTTTAGGGAGGTCCCCTAAACAGCATCTGACTTTTGTCACATTAAAAAATGGGAACAACTAAATTGAGTTTATACAGATTATGCAATATACCATGAAAGCATCACATAATAAACTGCTAAATAATTATAAGGTACAACTTTTCCTTAAATTGAATTGTCAGTGACCTACTCAATTCATATAATCTGGAGTGACCAGATTGCACACACACAAAAAAAGGTAAACATCTGACATTCAGACACAGAAAATCCTGAAAATAGTCTGGTGTTCAAATAAAATATAAAAAGATTTATTCCAAAGCCATATCCCAAATGTACAAACAATGACATGCATCTCTTTCAAAGACTTAATAAAAGAGCAGTCTTTACATTTAAAATTTTATAACAATTTGAAGACCTTCTTTTGCTTCTATCAAAAAGTCTGATAAAAGTGAATTACATAAAGTACCTAGTGTATTTTCTCATTTCTATAAAACGTACTGTTTCTTTGTGAAATATGCAAATGTAACATTTTATTATGAAATTGTTTTCAATGTCTAAAATTCTTGCTCATCTACAGAATCACATTGCCAAACACTTCTTAAAATGAGGTAAGAAGATAAATGCTGAAACCTTTTTTTTTCAGGCCATTTTTTTTTAGATGTTTCTGCCTCCCTGACTAAACATGCAACATAGCCTTGACAATTCCTTTCACGTGAATGATCTTCTCAGCAGTTACTCAGTATTTTGGACAAAGAACAGCAGCAACACCAATCATTTCAAAAGTCATGTTGTAAGTCTTTTTAAATATTGTAAAGGTCTCAAATCAAAGCTACTGCTACAGTGATTCATTAATCATTTACAGATATTTTAATAAATATTCCTAAACTCTAGAAGATTGTTGATAATCCTTTAAAGCAGGAGTCAGCAAATGTGTTCTGTAAAGGTCCAGATAATAAACATTTTAGGATTCTCAGGTCACTTGTCTGCTGTATGTTCTTTTTTCTTTTAACTACTCTAAAACATAAAAAAAATTTTAGCTCTGCTGTACTTTGTTAATCCCTTACTTAAAAAAATAGAAGTTGCTAGTCTCTAAATGAGATTACTCAGTGTTAATAAAATGTAAACTTCACATTTTGCAATAAAATAAAACCGTGGTTTCCAACCACTAAATTGAAGGTTCATAAATAGTAAGAAGTGAATCTCACTGAGGGAGTAGGGGTGGCTGTCAGATACTTTTTAATCTATGACACTCTCTTATGGCTTCTTACTCATTTTGAACTGGCTAATTCACGTGTGTCTTTACCCTTTTTTGCCTTTACTTTTTTTATAGGGGAAAAAAAATCTCTACTTGTGGCTAACTTGAAGTTTGCAAAATCAAACACTGGAATAGTTTCATGCTAAAAGAGGTAGACGGATACACACAGGTATATGCACTTACAAATATGTGCACAATGAAACCACTGTTTCATACATAAATGCTCTCCACAGCTAAGAAAGAGCCGGTGGGAACCAGCTAGAAGATACATAAAACCGTTCTAAAGAATGTTCTCATTTGCTTTTATCATACGTGGTTGTTACACGTGGGGAAAACATGATTTGCATATGAAATATATGAATATGAATTAAGGAAACAGCATGATTTATTCAGGTTCTGGATGAATATAACCTGCCGTTGACTATAAGGATATAACAGAGAACTCGTTTGGACTCTGAAAAGAATAAAATAGATCTATTTATAATACTGTTTGATCTATAACACAGTCCTATAGCTTGGTACTGAAAACCACAACTCTGTGTGTGTGTGTGTGTGTGTGCGTGCGCACGCATGTGTGCATGGGTGTGTTGCATGTTTTCCTTTCCAACTATGAACAGTAGTGTGTGTGTGTGCATTGCATGTTTTCCTGTCCAACTATGAACAGTGCTATGAACAAACTATGGCAAATAAATGAGTTGTGATTTTACTTAAACATATCATTATCAAGCTGGAAGCCTCTAAAATGATGATCTCATGGTATTCTACAAAAACACTTACAAATTCTAAAACTAAGAAAGTTGCGAACTTTGGCATCCCTAAGAAAAAAGCTCAATGATACCAGTGAGCCCAGGCCCAATTTTTGAACTATAAAAAGTAAAGTTTTCAGTGCAAAAATAGTATCTTGATAAATAGCAATGACACAAAAATCAAACAAAACACTTAAAAGCTATAAAAGACATAAGTAATATCCTGAAGGCATTGTATTGGTTTTTTTTTTTTTAAAAAACAAAAAGATGATTTGGGGCTAGGAGATAACAGGCTGTTTTACCTATTTAACTGTGAGGTGAGTCTGGGTGCAGGACTGCTCAAAAACTCCCTTTTGGCAAAAAGACTGAACAGATTTACAACTCATCATGTTTTTTCTTAAATGGCCACTTTGGGTGTTGCAATACATAATCTGCAGCCTGAAGGACAAGGTACATAAATTCTTCTACATCAAAAGAATAGTTGGTAAACTTTGGATGCTCCCCCAGAGTTGGGTGGTGGCCCTGCAAAAATAGCAAAAGACAAATTTGTAAGCTGTTAAGGATGTGATTTTCTGAACAAGAAGAAAATTATTTCACTTTGGTCAAAGCAACTATTTTAATTTATGCTCTACATCAGAGGCTGGCAATTTTTTTCAGTAATAGGCCAGATAGCATGTACTTTCTTCAGCTCTGTGGACCACAGAGTCTCCACCACAATTATTCAACCCTGCCACTGGAGTACTCAAGGAGCCATAGAAAACATGTGAACAAAAGAGAAGGACTGTGTCCCAATAAAGCTTTATTTATAAAAACGAGTGGAGGGCCAGATATAGCCCACTGGTCTACAGTTTGCAGATCCCGTCTCTAAATAATTTAACAGCTCTCTCTAGTCCCAAATTTCATGAAGGTCACTTTTCCACATAAAGACAGAGAATAATTAACTTCCCCTCTCCCACAAGTTTGCAAATATAAAAAATAACAACTTATGATTCCAGAGAACAGTTTTATCTTTGGATTGAAGTTTAAAGACAATTTGCAATTTAATTAGACACTTTCAGCCAATTAAAAAATAAAACAAGATGAGTTCTGTCATTGAACTTTACCTTATCTTGAGGAAAGACTTTGTTCTGCCTTCGCCAAGTGATGTAGTGGACACCTCTCAGCCTAGCCAGGTCCAGGTAACAACGTTCATCTCCACAGTTGTACCTAAGAACACAAGGACATCTGTACATGGGGCTTTGGCCTGGGATTTTTGACCAATCCACAGTTCTTTGGGGAAAAAAATTCACCTCCCAAATATGTTCTTGCAAAATATTGTATAAACAGTAAACAAGAAAGAGAGAGAGATTCATGTTCATAGCAGCAGCATTCACAATAGCCAAAAGGTGAAAAGAATCTGAATGTCTATCAACTGACAAATGGATAAATAAAACATGGTACATAACCATACAAGGAATTATGCTAATAAAAAGGAATGAGCACTGATCCACGCCCCAACATGGATGAACCTTGAAAACATGACACTAAGTGAAAGCAGCCAGTAAGAAAAAGCCCACGTACTGCATGATTCCACTTCTGTGCAATGTCCATAATGGTAAATCTACAGAGGCAGAAAGGAGATTAGTGGTTTCCAGGGGCTGGGAGAAAGATGGAATGAGAGTAACTGCTGAAGAAGACTGATTTTCTCTGAGGGGCAATGAAAATATTGTAAAATTGTGGTGGTGGTTGCACAACTCTGTCAATATATTAAAAGCACTGAATTATATGAGTGAACTGTAGTATGGTAGATAAATAAAACTGGTTTATAGAAACACACACACACAAGAGTGAAACATTATTTTTTAAATATTTTCATAACTAAATCATCTTAACTTTCAAAAACCAGAACAGGATTAAAGAATGGAGGGGATTTTTATCAACAGGACTGTGAACTTAATATTAACTCCTAATAACCCCAGCTTGTGCATATGAACATGGCCTTGGGGCGGGTGGGTAACACATTCTCCAAAAGAAACTGATCCCAGGACTGTTGACCTCCAAGGACTGAAATGTCTCAGTGACATTTCTTTTCTTCCTTCCTTTTCCTCTTTCCGCCCCTCTCTCTCAGGGAGAAAGGAAGAACTAAAACAGAACCCACAATGATCTAGCTATTTCTCTAACATATATATTTATTTTTAAAGGTTTTTCAGGGTGTTGAAAGTTCATGACAACTTTTTTTCTAAATAGTCTCTCATTTAAATGCCAAGTTATTTTTGAAATACGACCACAAAATCAAGATATTTAGATGCAAGGGGAAGAATCCATTAACAGTAATCACGGTTGGTATCCAGAGTAGAATTATTAAAGGAGAGAGGTCCATGTCTCCACAACCACCCACCGAGTTAGAGCAACGCTGTGGGAAAATTACTTTCACCTGAGGCCTCAGTCTCCTGTGTGTGTATATGGAATCAAATAGGCCCATGGAATTGTATGGTGCCTGTGAGCACCAGGCAAAGAGGGTGGCTTATGTTTTGGAGCTGTGTTCTTCACTAGAAGTACAGATACTCAAACCCTCTCTCTTTCATTTTAAGAGAAAACACACGACATAAAATTTGCCATCTTAACCATTTTAAGTGTAGAGTTCAGTAGTACATACAGCTCACTGTTATAACCAATCACCAGAACACTTTCATCATGCAAAAGTGAAACTCTGTCCTCATTAAACACTAAGTCCCCCTTCACCTCTCCCACCAGTTCGTGACACCCGCCCTTCTACTTTTTGTCTCTATGAATCTGACTTCTCTACGTACCTCATGAAAGTGAAATCATACAGTATTCGTGCTTTTCAGAGTAACATTTCACTTAACATAATGTCCTCAAGGTTCATCCCTGTCACTGCACAAGACAGGATTTCTTTCTTTTGTAAGGTTGAATAGTATTCCACTGGGTACGTTTGTGTCTGCATCACATTTCATTTACCCGTTCCATAGTCAATGGACAATTGAGTTTCTTCCACCACTTGCCTAATAAGATAACACTGCCATGAACATGGGTATGCAACACACAGGTTCTCTTTTCACACAGTCACTACACTGATGGCAGGGAGAGGCTTTCAGTTGACAAGCACACAGGAATGCACTCAGAGGAAGAAAACCACAGATTCACATCTCCTGAATCCTGCTGAGATGGGGGAGGAAAGGGTTATTTGCTTGCTAAGGATGCTAATCGCAGTCTTCAAACTTTTAGGTCTTTTTTTCTTTTCTTTCAAGATGTATATATGATGTGACTTCTTTGTAATAATTAAGCCTTTTAAGGCTCTGAATGAAAGTCTCAGCAAGCAGAAAAAGCATTATCAGCTACCTCAATATTAAAGTGTCCCCAAATACTTACAGTTCAAACACCGCAGCCCAGTCTGGAAGGAAAAGCAAATGGGTAAGACCAGCTCCATGCATTCCAATAAATATGTCTGTGTTATGCGTGATTCTCAGCTGATCTAAAAACCCAAGTTCCCTGTGAACATAATGAACAACAAAAGAAAGGGGAGGAGAGGGAAAGTACTGAGTTCAGTAAGCTCACGATTCATGGTAACAACATTTATACAAGTGTCTTTCCCAGTTAAAAGTACATTTCTTCATGATATTTCCCAATTTCAAGCCTACTTCCATAACTAACAGCTTACTTAATAAATAAACATTTTTTCTAAGTTAAGCTTGCCTTCTTTAAAACTTGCATGTTCTTATTTTAGAAGGAAACTTTTATACCTGTCTTAAATGGAAGACTAATAACACATGACATAAAACTGTAAAAATGGGTATAATCAAGCTAAAAAACATTATTCCAAGGTAGGTAGGTAACACTACAAGGCAAAGCTCTGATCCCAAGGCTCACTCTTTTTTTAAAAAGTGGAATTAGCAAGCATTATAGTGATGTTATGATATATTTAGCAACCAACTGAAAACTATTTCCTTAAGATCATACAAGAACTTTTCAAAAATAAAACAAATTCTTGCTTGCATGATTTGAGTTATTCAATTGACATCTGTGCACCGCTAAAATTATCTCAGATACCATGAGGGCATTTTCCTGCCTGTGCAACAGATGAATCCACAATTTTATGCGTGCTGGTCTTTGAATTCAAGACACTGAAAGATGTGCAAACTTTGAAACGAAAGTAAGAGGCAAAAGGTCCACGAATCAAGGTAAATTGCAAGTGATTAAACAGGAGATGGTAAGAGTGAACATTGACAGTTTAGGAATCAGTGAACTAAAATGGACGGGAGTGGGAGAATTTAATTCAGATGACTATTATATCTACTACTGTGGGCAAGAATCCCTTAGAAGAAATGGAGAAGCCCTCAGAGTCAACAAAAGGGTCCGAAATGCAGTACTTGGGTATAATCTCAAAAACGACAAAGTGATCTCAGTTCATTTCCAAGGCAAACCATTCAGTATCACAGTAATCCAAGTTTATGCCCCAACCACTAATGCCGAAGAAGTTGAAATTGAATGGTTCTATCTAGACCTACAAGACCTTCTAGAACTAACACCCAAAACAGATGTCCTTTTTATCAGAAGGGACTGGAATGCAAAAGTAGGAAGTAAAGAGATACATGGAGTAACAAAATGAAGCAGGGCAAAGGCTAACAGACTTTTGCCAAGAGAAAGCAGTGGTCATAGCGAACACTCCCTTCTAATAACACAAGAGACGACTCCACACATGGACATCACCAGATGGGCAATACTGAAATCAGATTGATTATATTCCTTGCAACTGAAGATGGAGAAGCTCTATAGAGTCAGCAAAAACAAGACTGGGAGCTGACTATGGCTCAGATCATGAACTTCTTATTGCAAAATTCAGACTTAAATTGAAGAAAGTAGGGAAAACCACTAGACCATTCAGGTATGATCTAAATCAAATCCCTTATGATTATATACTGGAAGTGACAAATAGATTCAAGGGATTAGATCTGATAGACAGAGTCCCTGAAGAACTATGGACAGAGGTTCGTGACATTGTACAGAAGGCAGTGATGAAAACCATCCCCAAGAAAAAGAAATGCAAAAAGGCAAAATGGTTGCCTGAGGAGGCCTTACAAATAGCTGAGAAAAGAAGAGAGACAAAAGGCTAAGGAGAAAAGGAAAGAAACACCCATCTGAATGCAGAGTTCTAAAGAACAGCAGGGAGAGATAAGAAAGCCTTCCTAAGTGAACAGTCCAAAGAAATAGAGGAAAACAACAGAATAGGAGAGACTAGAGACCTCTTCAAAACAATGAGAGATACCAAGGGAACATTTCATGCAAAGATGGGCACAATTAAGGACAGAAATGGTATGGATCTAACAGAAGCAGAAGATATTGAGAAGAGGTGGCAAGAATACACAGAAGAACTGTACAAAAAAGATCTTCATGACCCAGATAACCACGATGGTGTGACCACTCACCTAGAGCCAGACATCTGGAATGTGCAGTCAAGTGGGCTTTAGGAAGCATCACTACAAAGCTAGTGGAGGTGATGGAATTCCAGCTGAGCTATTTCAAATCCTAAAAGATGATGCTGTGAAAGTGATGTACTCAATATGCCAGCGAATTTGGAAAACTAAGCAGTGGCCACAGGACTGGAAAAGGTCAGTTTTCATTCCAATCACAAAGAAGGGCAATGCCAAAGAATGTTCAAACTACCACACAATTGCACTCATCTCACACACTAGCAAAGTAATGCTCGAAATTCTCTTCAACAGTACATGAACCAAGAACTCCCAGATGTTCAAGCTGGATTTAGAAAGGCAGAAGAACCAGAGAACAAATTGCCAACATCTGTTGGATCATAAAAAAAGCAAGAGAATTCCAGAAAAACATCTACCTCTGCTTTATTGGTTACACTGAAGTCTTTGACTGTGTGGATCACAACAAACTGTGAGAAATTCTTAAAGAGATGGGAATACCAAACCACCTTTTTCCTCCTGCAAAATCTGTATGCAGGTCAAAAGGCAATGGTTAGAACTGGACATGGAACAACAGACTGGCTCAAAACTGGGAAAGGAGTAGGTCAAGGCCATATATTGTCACCTTGCTTATTTAACTTATATGCAGAGTACCTCATGTGAAATGTCAGGTTGGATGAAGCACAAGCTGGAATCAAGATCTCTGGGAGAAATATCAATAATCTCAGATATGTAGACAACACGACCCTTATGGCAGAAAGCAAAGAGGAACTAAATAGCCTCTTGATTTGGCCACCTGATGCAAAGAGTTGCCTCACTGGAAAAAACCCCGCTGCTGGGAAAGACAGAAGGCAGGAGGAAAAGGGACACAGAGGACGAGATGGTTGGAATGCATCACTGACTCAATGGACATGAGTCTGAGCAGGCTCCAGGAGATGGTAAAGGACAGGGAGGTCCGGCGTGCTGCAGTCCATGGGGTCGCAAAGAGTCTGACACCACTGAGTGACTGAACAACAAGAACAACAGCCAAAAAAGTTCACTGAAGTGAGGCTGGGAAGAAATGCTGGACAGAGTCTAATACTCTGATAAATAAAATAGAATCCAATCTCTGAGTCCCACCCACCCAAAGTGAAGAAAAATAAATGAACAAGATCTGTTTGCATCGAAGAAGGGGAAGCAACTTTCCTCTTCATCAGCTTCTCCTCTTTGAAGAGCTTCCTCTCAGGACGGAACAGAAATCCCGCACCTGCACGAGGGAAGGAAGACAAAGGCACCACGTGCGTCTCACACGAGGTACGTGTGCCTCAGTTTCCCCGGGATGCCCACTGACACTGAGGGGAACAAGGGGCACTTGTCCAGGGAACACATCTGTGACTGGTCATTTCTGGGAAATGCCTATAGATCAAAACTCACAAAGCTCAACTATTATGTTTCTATCGCGTCCCTCAGGTTGGCAAGGTCTGAATTTACTGTCACTAACCCTGGGCTCTCTTCTTGCCTCTGCACTTCCTCAGGTGGCAGTGAGGATTGCCATCATCGGGTTAGTGTCACCTGTCAGACAGAAATAGCTTCAGAAACTTCACAAGACTCTTGAAAGAGGAAGATGAGCCAGAGCAAGGAAAGCATTAAGAATACGTGTCAGTGCTTGCAGACTTAGATTAATGAACTTATGGCTGTTGGTGAGAAGGGACAGTTGGGAAGATCATCATGTATGGACGGTTATACTAAAATGGATAAGCAACAAGGACCTACCATACAGCACATGGAACTCTGCTCAGTGTTATGTGGCACCATGGATAGGAGGGGAGTTTGGGGGAGAAGGATATATGTATATGTATGGCTGAGTCCCTTTGCTGTCCACCTGAAACTACCACAATATTGTTCATCGGTTCTACCCCAATACAAAATAAAAAGTTTAAACGTTGGGGGGAAAAAAGACTAAGTCTCAACAAACAGTTGCTGTTCTTGCAACTGCTATTTATTTGTACTTAGTGTCTGCTGTTGGGACATGGCCATGCTTCCTCCATAACTGTCTTCCTACTTTTAAGCCTAGTGATCAGTTCATGGCAGGTACCTGACAAAGACTTGTTGTGTAAATGAACAAACGTGTAATGAATGAGGTGCTAAATGCCCAGGCTTACTAATAAGTTTAAACCGAACCATGTCAGGCACTGTATGTTGGTAAATGTGTACTTTTTAACACAGAAAAAAGCTGTTAAATGTGGAAAACAACACTATGACTGTGGGTGGGTGAACAGGAGAGAGAAAAGTTTTCATTTTCCTTTGGAACTTTTCTATACTGCTTGACTTTTTCAATCAAGAACATGTATTACTTTTATAGCCCTATAGTTTCTACATCAACAGGGGTTACGTAGACAGGGGTTACATAACATATAACATATGATATAGTATGTGTATCAACAGGGGCTACATAAATGGTAAATTCTATCTTTCTAACTTTTTACTTGTGTTAGAATTTTAAAGAAAATGTAAAAAAAAAAATTTCTTTTTAATTTTTAGCCTCACCCCACAGCATGTGAGACCTTGGGTCCCCAGCCAGGGATCTAACCCATACCTCCAGCATCAGAAGGCAGAACCACTGGGGAAGTCCCCAAAATGTAAATATTTTATAAGATTTTTTTTAAACCTCATACTGTTCAATGAACCTCAAATTATTTCCATATGACTAATCTTAGGCCAGAAGATGAAACCCAGCTGCTAACAGGGCAATTCAGATTTATGCCATTTTTTAAAATTTGGAAGTACTTGCTAGTTTTAAGATTTTTTTTTTTAATGTGGACCATTTTTAAAGTCTTTATTGAATTTGTTGCAATATTGCTTCTGCTTTATGTTTTGATTTTTGCGGGCCACAAGGCATGTAGGATTTAGCTCCCCAACCAGGGATTGAACCAGCAGCCCCTACATTAAAAGGTGAAGTCTTAACCACTGGACCGCCAGGGAAGTCCCCCAGTTGCTGACTTTAGAAATTCAGAAATTTCAAATGAAAATAGGATTCATCACTTCTCTTTAAAAAGTGATAGTGTGGCAACATCAGGCCTGTCATAGCGGAAGAACTTCCGCCCACTAGACTTGGCGTCCTCACCTGCCCACTTCATTCACTGATGGTATCCACTTGTCCCTTCCAGATCCACAGTGCCAACACCTCCCATTCACAAAGCCCTCCCTCCTCTCCCCGCCAAAGGATGAGGAGGCTCCTCCTTCATCCAAGCCAAAGAGGACAGGATCTGCCCAAGACTGGATTATTACTTACTTATACTTATAATCAACAATCTGGACCTCAAATGTAGATACTGTTTTCAGTGCATTTACAAGCTGGGGGAAAAAAGAAATATATTTAGAATTTCTTTTCCTTCCTTCTCTTCAGTTTTATTTACCTTGAAGTCCTCAAATTTCTTATTTTTCATGTAAAGTTATGTTTCAAGTATTAAATCCCCTTTATATTTTCATACAAATATGTTTCAGTTTTAAACCTTAACTGAGTTCAAGTGCAGGCTCCACCTCTGCATTTTAGGGAGAAACACACCACCTTCCTAAAATTGCTCTGCACTGGGCTGCTATGAGGATGAAAGGAGAAAATTCATAAAAGCAAAGGGCTTGTCATAGACACACGTGAAATGTTACCTTTTAGCTACTGTTATTCTAATAGTTAGTCCCTCAACTTTCAATCTGTATTCACTGGGCACCGACTTTGTTTCAGAATTTTCTTCCTACCCAATATATCATTTCAGACAAACACCTAGTGCTTTGGAACCTCATCCACCAAAAATACTAAACTCCTGGCAGAAAAAAATTTCAACATCTCTACATAGAAAAACAACTATACTTTTAGCAAAGAGAAAACAACTAAGCTCGATTAATTCATCATCACATCAAAAGCATCGCCATGGTTCTCTAGGTCCCTCACAAATAAGCCATCTTAACCCAATACCTCGGATCACTGCTTTTCAGAAGCATTTTGTATTTGTATCCTGCCTTCTCATGTGTACACTCTGATTGCAACAACAACAGGTACAGAAGCATCACTGACTCTGCACTGAAATCATGCTGGCATTTCCAAGTGCTTTAGGTATATGTCACTTCCTGCTCACAAATACCATACCAAGGAAGTATTATATTATAACCATTTCATAAATGATGTACTGAAGTCTTAGAGAAGGTAAACAACTTTCCCAGGATCTCCCGTATAGCAAGTGGCAGGGCCAAAACTAAATCTAGGTCATCTGACCCCAGAACCTGCGTTCTTCGCTAGTGCACTTCCAGTCTATCGCTTATAAAAAGCAACCAGCAATGGCCCAAATCCAATCCCATCCCCCATCACACACTCACAGAGTTATAAAGTAGAAGTTTCTCTCAGTGGCCAGTCCCTGGACGCCCACAGATACACTGTTTATAGCAAGTAATTGAAGGAGTGAGGAGAGATTAGAATTCCACTTTCCAGGGGAGAATTAATCAGAGGGCATGAGCCCCTGTCTTATAATGAGATGGGTCTACTTAAAAGGAGTCACATGTCTCCAAGGATCCCGAAGGAAGTGTGCTCTTTTCCATGATTTCTAGTCAGACCAGAGACATGGCCATATCCCTTCCGGAATGATTGCTCTAACCTTGAGTCTGGGCAAGACTGCATGAACCATCATTTAAAGAGGGTATCTAGGTTTTGTTATCTATTCACGAGTCAAGGAAAAGGGAAAAGTGCTTTCTTCTCTGCCTGGGAGTTCAGGGACACCAATTCTGGGAGCAAAGCAACCAGTTGGGCACACGATGGCTTGGGGTTGGAGCTAAATGACCAAATCCTGCCTTAGGGCAAGAGCATCCAGGCGACCTGCGGGGCTGGATGTGAGAACGTGGACGGCTGCAGAGCAGCACCCACTGGTGGCACCTTTCCACTGGACTTTGCTCCAGCAGTTGACCGACGGACAGGGAAGGAAAGTGGTTAGCCTCCGCCCCGTGAAGCTGGGTTACAGCTATGGAGTGTTCTCTGCCTATGAAGTAGGCTCCCTTCCCTCCCCCACCCCGCCCCGTTACTCTGCTCACCAGCTGGGTGAACTTGGGCATGTTTTTTTAACCTCCAAGTTTCAGTGTTCTCGTTTAGAATGGAGAACAATAATAAAATACTGATATTATTGGTCTGCTGGGAGAGTTGAAGGACAGGCAGAGGGAACACATGCTTGGCACATACTTGCATCCAAAACGTGCTACCTTTCCAATAAGTACTACTCATCTGCCTACTAATGACGCATCTCATCTGTCCACCCCTCAGTGCATTACTTGATACATTTTTATTTCCAGGTCTTTAAAACATACATACACACGCTGTTCATTTCTTCCATCCACAGAGCTTACAATCGATGCCTCATCACACCATATGTTCATGTCCTCCATAATCCATATGTGTCTCAAAAAGAGATGCTAATTACACAATTTGGATCAGCCTCTTAGGCATCCAAATTAACTTGTGCCAAACATTTTACCCATCAAAAGCTGCCCCCAAATTTCCTCCCATCTCAAATCCACTGAAGTGCTTAGGCTAACAGTCCAGGAGTTCATGCCTGATCCTCACTACCTCTCCTGGCCTCACCGAGGCTATAACTTTACACTCCCACACGCAGTGTCATAGGCCCTATCTCCGAGATATATCCCGAAACCATTTATCTTGTCATTCCCTCCTGTCCTCCCCTTCATCTAAGCTCTTATCGGGGCAACAGCTCTTAATCAATCTCCCTGATTCTATTCTTGCAGCCAGAGTGATTTACAAATAAATAAAGAAGTCAGTTTCATGCCTCTCTATTTGCTACTATGACAAATTACTACACACTTATCATCTTAAAACAACACAATTTATCCTCTTACAGTTCTGTAGCACAGAAATTTGACACACAGAGACAGAAGTCTCAGTGGGATGAAATCAGGGTGTACACAGTGCTGCACTCCTTGTGGAATCTCTAGGGGACAATCCTTGTCTTTTCCAGACATCTAGAAACCTTACTATTGCAAGCACATTGCCCTGTGCTGCTGTTGCAGGGAGCCTTCCATTGCAATCTTGTTGAAATTAAGTATAAATTATGAATTGACATTGTTGAAGTGAGTCGGGAAGCATAAAAGGGGAACAATTTCTAAGATACCCATGAAAAGGATAAGGACTTTTCCAACTTCATCTGCTGCTGGAGGCCACAGTCTTGCTACACTCCATCTACCATCTGCCCAAAGATATTCGCTCAGCTGCTAGTTTGTCCAGAGACAAAACGCCTGGCAATCCATGGCAGCAAAGGCAGGACTCGGGCAGTTTTGTCTCTGTTTCCATTCTCAGTTAGTGCAGAGGAACGTCTATAGTAAGGCAGGGCTCATTTAGTAATGTCTGGTTTGATGATTTCCAGTAGAAATCTAATAAATGAACTGGGTGCAGCCATCAAAATATTCTAAAAGCTAATAATTCCAAACCAAAGCATTTAGTAGGATATGAAAAAAAAAGCACATTACTCATAGGAAGTTAAATTCAATATGTCACTATTAAAAATGCATACCAAAAACTGACCTCATTTTGGTTCAGTATTTTCCGATACTCTGTGCTCCGTGCGAGAATGGTCACTCGAATTTTTCCACCCTGTGAAAAAGGCAAAATATTGCTGTGTATGCCTGGACAGACAAATAAATAAAACTTAAAATGGGATTTTCACCAAGAGAAAAAACTCAATAAGGACATCTTTATGGGACTTTTTGTTTTCCTTTTAGCCTGATTTCTTCACAGTTCTCCCAGGGGATAAAAATGTACTCACTTTAGCCACAGAAGGCAAAATGCATTCATTACACTACTTCTGTTTGGGTATATTTGGGGGCAGAGGATATGTGGGCTGGGTGAGAGCTTGGGAGAGGAAGGGAAGAGATAGGGAAAGGAAAAGGAAAAAAAAAGTACATTCTTCCACTATCTCTTAGTTTATCAAAATTTCCTACGTTGTTGACATCTGATTTCAAATTACTCCAGGTCAGAATTTCTGGTTAATCCAGAAAACACTGTCTGCTGATGATCTCCTTTTTCTGTAAAGATGATATTGACTTTTATCAGGGGGTGAAAAGTCGAGCCTACCTCAGAAACCATAACGCAGCCATTACCTTGGGACCCTCTTGTGTGATGTTCAGTCTGTGCAGTACATGCTGGGAAAATGCCCTGAATAACCCGGTATTTTGACACCCAGAAATCTACAATAAAAAACAATATTTCCTATTACAATGAGTAATTTCTGCATTGCTATTTAAGATGTTCTCAAGTTATACATAAGTACTATCTTAATGGCCATCATCAAAAAATCTACAAACAATAAATGCTGGAGAGGATATGGAGAAAACGAGGCCCTCCTACACTGTTGGTGAGAATGTAAACTGATACAGTCATTATGGAAAACAGTATGAAGAGTCCTTGAAAAACTAGCAATAAATCTATCATCAGTTCAGTTCAGTTGCTCAGTCCAACTCTTTGCCACCCCATGGACTGCAGCATGCCAGGCTTCCCTGTCCATCAGCAACTCCCAGAGCTTGCTCAAACTCATGTCCATCAAGTCAGTAATGCCATCCAACCATCTCATCCTCCATCATCCCCTTCTCCTACTGCCTTCAATCTTTCCCAGCATCGGGTCTTTTCAAATAAATCAGTTCTTTGCATCAAGTAGCCAAAGTATTGGAGCTTCAGCATCAATTCTTTCAAAGAATATTCGCCCATTCCAGTCCATTTTAGTTCACTGATTTCTAAAATGTTAATGTTCACTCTTGCCATCTCCTTTTTGACCGCTTCTAATTTACCATCGATTCATGGACCTAACATTCCAGGTTCCTATGCAATATTGCTCTTTACAGCATCAGAATTTACTTCCATCCCCAGTCCGGGTCTAGCAATATGACCTAGCAATCCCAGTAGCAATCCCACTACTGGGCATATACCCTGAGAAAACCACAATTCTAAAAGACACATATACCCAATGTTCACGGTGGCAATATTTATAATAGCCAAAGCACGGAAGCAATCTAGATGTCCATCAACAAATGAATGGATAAAGATGTGGTACCTACATACAATGGAATGAAAAGGAATGCATTTGAGTCAGCTGTAGTAAGGTAGATGAATCTAGAGCCTCTTATACAGAATGAAGTCAGTCAGAAAAACAAGTATTATATATTAACGGATATATGGAATCTAGGAAAATGGTACTGATGAACCTAGCAGAGAATGGACTTGCAGACATACCAGGGGAAGGTGAGAGTGGTATGAACTGGGAAAGCAGCAATAACATACATTCACTATCATGTGTAAAACAGACAGACAGTGGGAAGTTGCTACATAACACAGGGAGCCCAGTCTGGCACTCTGTGATGACCTAGAAGGGTGGGATAAGGGGAGGGCAGGGAGGCTCAAAAGGGAGGGGATGTGTATATGTGTGTGTGTGTATATATATATATATAACTATGTGTGTGTGTGTATGTGCATATATATATATATATAATTACGACTGATTCACATTGTTGTGTGGCAAAAACCAATACAACATTGTAAAGCAAATTTCCACCAATTAAAAAAAATTTAATTTTTTCTTTTAAATGTTATCTTAAAATCCACCAAGAATCAATTCTCTGGATATGACTGTCAACCACAGATGACATGCTTACCAGAGGGGTGTTATAGAATAGCCCGTATCTCATCCGGGGAAGTAAGGAAAAAATAGCTTCTTTAAAACATACCTAAGAATGGAGATATTTTAAAAGGTAAGAGAATTACAATCTGCATCCTTCACACCAAAACAGCAATTTTTTTAATAGAAAAAATTAATCTCTATTTTGCATTAAAATATTTTGATTAGCTAATTATTTCAATCAAATGGCATTCGTATTTTCAGAAAAGTTATGGGGAAAAGTTTTTAAAAGCTACGTGGTTAAAATAATCATGACAATTCTAGTTATTACAAAGAAACTAAGGAGTTAGAAATCAATGATAAAAGCTCATAGAAACCCAGATTAAATATTCATTTGATGAGTGAGTCATTGATAATGAATTATTTACAGGCATTTCAGTAAAGCTTCCAGTACCCTTTTGGCGTCATAAGTTTTCAAATGTATAACATCATAATCAGTAAATGCTTTCCACGTGTCGGAGAACAGGTCACCATATCCATAGGAGCTCTGAAAGTGGAAACAAAGTAAGTTAGGGAATGTGGCTCAACCTGGCTTTTCAAAAACATCAGAAAACACTTGAATTAGCTTGTTAGTGAACCAACAACCTGAAACACAGTTCATAAATTCCATAGAAGAAAAATGAATTTTCATCTTGGGCCTGAGCAAGTCCCTAATTTGATGGAATAGCATCAGAAATAATCATCACAATTATAATCTCAGTCTGCTAAAAATGTTTTGTTTTCCTACCCTAGCCCTTTTTATTCTCATGTCCTTAACACTGGAATCATTGTGCGGTTTTTTTTCTGTGAATTTTCTATCCAAACCACACAACACATAGACACATTACCTTTTGTCCACACCAGAGCAGACAGAATGCACTTTTGGAAAGAAATCTGAGCGCCTATGGAATCTAGAAACATGGTACTGATGATCCTATTTACAGAGAAGAAAAGGAGATGCAGATGTACAGGCAGGACTGGTAGGCACAGCGGGGGAAGGAGAGGGTAGGACAAATTGAAGAAGGAGCACTGACATATATTATGCACTATCATATGTAAAACATTACCTAGTGGGAAGCTGCTATATAACACAGGGAGCCTAGCCTGGCACTCTGTGATGACTGAGATGGGTGGGATGTCAGGGAGACGGAGGCTCAAGAGGGAGAGGACACACACACACACAGTTATTACTGATTCATGTTAACGTATGGCAGAGACCACCACAACATTGTAAAGCAATTATCCTCCAAGGAAAAAAAAATCTGAGAGTAAGAAAATGCTCTGAAAGTTTTAACATTAAAAATATAATGTTAAAAAAAAATATAATGTTAGTAACTCTAGGAAATGATCTCCCTGTTGATTAATGAGTAATATTTGATAATTCCCTTTGACATTAATCAGAGTAATGGCAATAGTATCTTGCATACTTCCTACATCCCAGGCACTGTTTTAAGAACTTGACATTATTAACACATTAAACCACTGCACTAACTTCATGAGTGAGGAAATACCATTATCCCTATTTCACAGATGAGGAAACTGAGACAAAGTTAAAGTAATCTACCTCAACTGTAGAGCTGCTGGGTTTACAGGGCTGGGATTAAATCCAGTCTATTTGGTTCCAAACTCCATACGTGTAACCTGTATATGGCAGAACTAATTCTTTCTGGACACTTACCAAATGCATTTCATTTTTGAAAAGTAGAAGTTAATTACTACTCCATCAGCTGAAGGAAGTAGATCAATTTATATAAAAATGGTAGAATTTAGATGGAAAAACTCAGCCAAAAGAAATAGGAAATACACACTGTAGGGTTACATTCAAGGTCTCCAGCTGGTTACACATGATATTCATTATGTCCATGTCTTTTTATCTTTACAGCATTCTTTTTATTTCAGATTTTGAAAATTTTATATTGCACATATTAGAGTCATTTCAAAGGTATTGAGAACTGTTAGATGTGAAGATAAAAAAATAAAAATTCTTTGCTTCAGTGGGTCTCCAGTGCTGTTCTAATAAAGGCCCTTCTCAACACCATCAAAAATTACATGTTCCTGTTTTGGTTCAATAATAAATAAAGGGTAATTAAAGAAGTGATTCTAGGCAGTTTCCTGAGATAAAATACTTGTGATGAAATAAGATGAAATAAGTAAAATTTAATAATAAAATACGGTGATCCTGACTGGTCCCTTTTCAGAGATGGCATGTGTTATTCAGTAGTAACACCTCGAAAAGCTTCTTTTTCCACATCCCTCAAATTCAAATGATTTGCCACAGAGGAAGGAGGGACTTTTCCAGTCTTATGTTGAAGAATATTTGTACAGTCTTAAGATGACATAAAATTTCCTCCTGTGTATATCTCAAATGTAAGACAATCTATGACTTAGAAATTCCCCTTTTAAGAATCTGCCCTTCAGAAATTCTAGGATGACTGTGTAAAGATACATGTATATGAAAAAGATGTTCAGGACAGAATTTCTGTAAAAAGCAAAGAACTGGAAACAAATTAAATGTGTTCAGAGTAGGGGCAGAGGGAAATACATGCACTAAGGCATTTCTGGTGGCTCAGGCAGTAAGAATCCACCCACAATGCGGGAGATCCAGGTTCGATCCCTGGGTTGGGAAGATCTCCCCTGGAGGAGGGCATGGCAACCCACTTCAGTATTCTTACCTGGAGAATCCCATGGACAGGGGAGCCTGGTGGGCTACAATCCATGGGGTCGAAGAGTCAAGACTCGACTGAGTGATTTCACATTATATATATATGCTGCTGCTGCTGCTGCTGCTAAGTCGCTTCAGTCATGTCCGACTCTGTGTGACCCCATAGACAGCCTCTTACGAGGCTCCCCTGTCCCTGGGATTCTCCAGGCAAGAACACTGGAATGGGTTGCCATTTCCTTCTCCAATGCATGAAAGTGAAAAGTGGAAGTGAAGTCGCTCAGTCGTGTCCGACTCTTAGCGACCCCATGGACTGCAGCCTACCAGGCTCCTCCATCCATGGGATTTTCCAGGCAAGAGGACTGGAGTGGGGTGCCATTGCCTTCTCCATTATATATATATATACATCCTAATGTAAGTCCTTGTATAAGTGTTGTATAAAGATGTGTTTACATTTATTAAAATAAAGTCTTGCAATGGATTCTCACATATGCTAACCACAATTAACCTTCAAAGGAAATGGAATTCGAGGAGACAAAGGAAACTTAAAAAAAAAAACAAAACTTTATATATTTCTGGGTTCACTGAACTCATTATAACTTGGTCTTAGTTGTATAATTAAAAATAGTAATAATAAAGCTCTAGTACACTTCTCAGCACAAGGAAAGGTGGAAAGCCTGCAGTAAGCCCCCTGGTGCTCCTTGTATAAGAGCAATCCTGCCAGAAATGCGTCTGCAGGAGTGACCTGGGTGCGTGGCTCCAGGTCAGCAGTTACACTGCCAAGCTCTGTGCAGGTGAGACGGGCAACCTCAGACGCTTCCTTGTGGGGAGAGTCTGTAAACTGATCTGAAGTGCAGATCACCACCAGCTCCCAACTCCTCCTCAGGGCACATAGCTCGTCCAGGGCCACAAAGACTGATTCCAGAACAACACCATCCACCGCAGCGGGGTTCAACTCATGTCAGCCTAGGGTGGCAGAGCTGCTTCCCTCAAGGCCTTCCCAGCAAGAGAGAACCAGGTGGCAGCCACAGGACACCTCACCACCACTCCCAACCTCCCTACAGGTCTCTGGGGGCCTCCAGCAAAAGAGAACCAGGTGGCAGCCACGGGACACCTCATCCCACCCACATCCTCCCTACAGGCTTCTGGGGGTCTCGATTCTGACACAACCTGGTACTTGCCTGTCCTGAGACCCTGACTGAGCCACGAGCAAAGGCCTCTCTGACCAAGAAAACAGGTTCTAAATGGATCACAGAGAGGAGCAGAGGAAGGAGGTCACATCAGGGCGGCCAACTTGCTAGACTAAATGCACTCTATGAGTACAGGGCAGTCGAGGTCAGGCTGCACGAACATCATGTGTCCCATTAACTGAGTAACTGGGGAGCCCCAAGGTGGCCACGCACTTTATTCACTCCACCCCAGCAGGCGTAGAGAAGGGGAGAGGCTGTAGACGCTGGCTCAGTTTAGTTTACTCCACTAGAGGAAGACACAGAAAAGCATGCAACGAGATACAAGGAAGCTTCTGGAAAACTTTCCGTCAACTTAACAAGATCTTCAGGGAAGTACAGGGAGACGAGGAAGCACTGTGGTTGCAAGGCACAGGTCTGGGGACGACTGCTTAGATAGGAACCCTGACTCCACCCCTTACCAACTGTGTTGTCTTAGAAATACTACCACCTCAGCTTCCTCATCTCTAAAATAAACAAATAAAAACCCTGGCCCACGAGAGTTGTGAGCATTATGAGAACATCAGATGCAAATGAAAAATAAAAAAACCACAACAACCCTAAGTTAATCATTCAGAGCTACAGGGAGTCTGTGCATGGGACCTAGAAACCACAATCATATACAAAAAGAGGAAACAAAGGGACAGCAGATCCCTTTGCTCAGAAAAACATTTCTAAGAAATAGAACTGTGTGGCAGCAAAACTGAAACACAAGAGGGAAGTGAAAACACATACAAAAAAGGAAAGCAAAAAGTGACCATTAAGTTGCTGAAAATGTTAGAAACAGTTCTCATCAGGCTTGAAATCAAACTATAGGGCTAGGGAGCCGTGATGATGAAACCTCTCATCACAGCTCTGCTACCAGCCCCCTATCAGCAAAGAAAGTGTTAGCAAAACAGTTCCCCTTCTGCAAGACAACCTGACCTCAGTTCACAGTGCAGCTCTGCCCTCTGGAACTGGACAGCATGCCTCCACCGTGTGCTAGGGGCCATGGCTTGTGATTCTAAGACACCTGACGGGTACACTGAGTGTGGAGGGGACAGAGCTCAAGGACTCCTGTAACTGGCTTGCCTCTCAGGATCCTGGTGGTGTGGCCAATGCAGTTGTTTCAGAAGATCCTGGCCCTGGGGGACCTGTACCTGTGCCAGGGGGAATCACATCTCCCTGCACCTGACCTGTGCTGTACAGGCTGCAAGGAGTCCTGAGAAGCAGTGCCTAATGCTGCCCTGCCAGCAAGCTGTATTTCCCCTGAACCATCCTTCTCAACAGACTTGGGGTAAGAGGGGGGCCTGTGAGCGTCCTGAGCATTGGAGTGTCTGGGTGAACCTGAGGTGACTTCTCGGTGGGTGTTGCCACTTCCCAGGTTAGGCAGCCTCTCGCATGCACACTATATACCATGTGTTCTCCAGCCCACTGTCACAGTTACCATTCAGAGCACATGTGCTGTGGATCAGGCGCTGGGACTGTTTGCACATGATATGCTTTATCCTCAAAACGACACTGAGGTAGATACTGTAATTCTCCCACTTTATAGGTGAGAGTACCAGGCAACTTTGGGATGACCTTGCCCAGTGGAAGGGCCAGCTATAGGAAAAAAAACAAGTGATAGGCAGGCAAAGAAAGAGAAGAGGGAAGAAAAGATGCACTAAAAACAAGCCCAGAGCAGCTGTGATTCAACACGTGTAGCTACATGCAGGCCTAACACTCAGATACATGCAGCGCAACCTGGCATGCAGCAGGAAGCAACAGGGAAGGTGCAGTGAAGCAAAACAGATGCCGATCACCAGAGGCCAGCCTGTGAACAGAGGCAGGCTCTCCCCACCCAAGGACCACAATGTAATGAACGATGATCTTTTATGCTCGTCTCAGAGGCACTCTGAGCTCGACCTCCTCAAAGCATGGCAAGCAAGCTTCTACAACCTCATTCTAAACTTCAAAAACATGTGCATCTTCCCATATGTATTGAGATTGTGGTTCACTCACTCAGTCATGTCTGACTCTTTTGTGACCTTAAGGACTGTAGCCCGCCAGGATCCTCTGTCTATGGGATTCTCCAGGCAAGAATACTGGAGTGGGCTGTCATTCCCTCCTCCAGGGGATCTTCCTGACCCAGGGATCAAACCCACATCTGCATTAGAAGGCAGATTCTTTATCACTGACCCACCAGGGACGCCCAGCCATATGTATACCTACAACGTAAATTCATCCACACAGACGCATTCACACCATCTGCACATGCATGAATATGTGTGTGTACATGTGTAAATGTAAGTGTGTGCATCTTAGAAAATTCTATTACATAAGATCAGAGTCAAACTGGTACTGAGCAAGGTAAAGACAGCACTGAAGCAGAAAGCCAGTGCTTACTTACCGTGTCCCACATCACAACATACACGTCTGTGCTAAAGGAATTGTTAACGTGCTGGGTGATGTAAAGATTGATGAAATCACAGAAGTGGTGATACATGTTAACACCTAGGATTGAAAGAAAAAAAGAAATTCATGTCCATTAACCCCCAAAAAAATGATTACACAATTTTTATTCTACCCAATCTACTTACAGTATGGTAGACTTTTAGCTGAAATGAATCAGTGGAAAATTAACAATTTTCTAAACATAAAATGATCATACACAAGTTGTCCTCAGTTGACTGATTATGCTCAAACATTCATTTTCAAATCAATCATGTGAAATTAGGAATGCCTTTTCCTTGCTGCTGCTGCTAAGTCACTTCAGTCGTGTCCGACTCAATGTGACCCCATAGGCGGCAGCCCACCAGGCTCCCCCGTCCCTGGGATTCTCCAGGCAAGAACACTGGAGTGGGTTGCCATTTCCTTCTCCAATGCATGAAAGTGAAAAAATAAAGTGAAGTCACTCAGTCGTGTCCGACTCCTAGCGACCCCATGGACTGCAGCCCACCAGGCCCCTCTGTCCATGGGATTTTCCAGGCAAGAGTACTGGAGTGGGGTGCCATTGCCTTCTCCAGCCTTTTCCTTACATACTAAGAAATATATGATGATTAAGTTCCCAGAAAAAGTAACAGAAGCTTATTTAAATCAACATGAGAACTATAGAGCCATTAAGACTAATCACTATTTTTATGGTCTTTTATTTTTAAAAAAATTTTTAGATCAATCGACACCTGCTCATGATGGTACTGGCAATGATGGCAACTATTAACATTTTGGTATTTTTCATTCCTGTCTCTTTTTCTCCTTTTAATCACTACTTATAATATTGCTTCTTGGGAAAACAGTAACCAGTTATCATTTAAAGAGCTGAAATCTCATGTCCTAATTAAAAGTGTAAGAACTCTGGACTCAGAAGAAGAAGTTGAATTATGAGCAACATTCTCAGGTAAGTCTGTAAATTCCAAAGCTTCAGCTTCTCTACTGGAAATAGGAAGTCAATATACTTAGATGCCAGCTTTTAGGTAACATACTTGAAAGAGACAGCCCAGTGCCTGGCACGAGGGAAAACTTCAACCAGCTGGAGCGTGCTGGGTCCAAGAGGAAAGGGGAGGGTGGTGCTGCTCTTTGTAAGTTCCTAATTCTGCCATTCATAAGAAACAAATGTATAAATCTAAATGGGGTGAAATCCCAAGAACTGACACCTTAAAGGAAATGTCAGTTAAAACATAAACAGAGACTTTCAAAAGCAGAAATCATAAAGTATTCTGACTTCCTTCCTAGCAAATAATAACACTGTGTGCCAGAAACTAAGAGGAAAAAGGACTCCATTTATAAAAGTCAGGTCATTACACTGTACACCTTCAACATAAACAGTGCTGGATGTCAATTATATCTCAACAAAGGAAAAGGAAAAGAAAAAAAAATTACTCCCTTCTTTTTAGACCAGTATCTTAGACGAATGTTTGGAAGGACTTTTTTATTTTCACCCAGAAAAAGCCTGCCAAAGAGCACACTGTCGAATAAACAAGAAAAATGATGTTTTATGACAAGCCGTCTCCTTTTCCCAGATTAGCACACAGCCTGCATTAGCTTCTCATGAATTGTTCAGCAACTTCATAGCACTTACTGAGGGAGGCCGAATGCACAAAACAGCAATTAGTGCCAGGAGGATTTATAAAAGAGGGAGAAAACATAGGCTCTGTCCTCAAGAAACAGGCCCCACTTGAGTATTATTCTGTGGAATGCTCATTTTCTCAAGGTAAGGGTTAATATGGGGGCATCCCTGGTGGCTCAGTGGTAAAAAGAATCTACCTGCCAATCCAGGAGTCATGGGTTCGATCCCTGATCTGGGAAGATCCCACACGCCGCGGAGCAACTAAGCCTGGGCTCTAGAGACCATAAGCCACAAGTCCTAAAGCATTTCACCCCTCCTCCTCGTTCCCCCTCTCCCCACTGCACTACCCTAGAGTCTGTGCTCCACAACAAAAGAAATCACCACCAATGAGAAGCCTGGGCACGGCCACTACACAGTAGTCCCCACTTGCCACAACTAAAGAAAAGCCCATGCAGCGACAAAGAGCCAGCACAGTCAAAAATAAATAAATAAAATAATATACATTATTTTTTTAAAAAAGAGCAAAAACTGATGTATGTTTATGAGATTTGCTCACCTGTTTTTTTTTTTTAAAAAAGAAGAGTTTATATGAGAAGGAATGTGGGCTGATGGCATTAAGTTGGAAGAAAAAGGCAGACTTATAAACACAGGAAAGAAAGGATGCAGATCTACCCTAGCCTATTATTCCAACTTTATATCCTTTATTGCATAAGTAGCTACATAAATTCAACCATTTGCACATGTTCAACCCTTCCTCAGACAGATCAGTGTTTTCTTTGCTCCATTTTAATCTGCGTATTTTAAAAATGTGTTGGGACCTTGAACACAACATTTTTACCTGCTCGCATTTCTAAAATCTGTCTGATTTCTGAACCTCAGGCTTTGTCATATAAGAATTACGACTTCAGGAGGTGGAGCACATTAAAAATATGATCAATAAATTAGAGGAATTCTGAAATATTCGTGACAGGGGGCTCTCTATATTTCATCCTAAGCCCAGCCTCTCATGAATTTGAATGTGGTGTGGCACAGAAATCTCCATTTCTTGTAATAAGAAGGATAATCAGATACAATTTGTGTTTCTTCTCTCCAGGGCAGCAAGTTCACAAAGCAAAAGCTGTGCTTGCATGTAGAGAATTAGAAGTTTTAACTGTAAACAGGACAATAATTTTAACTTTTTTTTTTTTTTTCAAGAATATATGCCAGGGCTAACTTCCAAAAGAATTTCAGGTTAGCTTCAGTCATGGAGACAGTATCAGAAAGTCCACCTGAAGAGGCCATGGGCCTTCCTTTCCCACCTACACTGCATACAGGGCTCTTAATTTTTAAAAAGTTCTATTGAAGCACCAGCTAAATCAAGGGGTTAGAGAAGCCACATGGGGTAAATTTAGTTGCAAAAGGGGTACCCAGGCTTTCTCCACTCATCTTTCAATTTTCAGAGTTATTTGACAATGATGTGAAAGTTTCTTCTAGCACACCAGAACATAAAACAGTCGGAAGTTCAAATTAGTTCACTTTTTCAAGAGAAGAAAGCAAAAAGTAAATCTACCGTTCAATGTCACATTGCTACCGTTGTTCAGTCGCTAAGTCATGTGTGACACTTGGCAACCCCACGGACTGCAGCATGCCAGGCTTCCTCGTTCTTCACTATCTCCTGGAGTTTGCTCAAACTCATGTCCATTGAGTTGGTGATGCCATCCAACCACCTCATCCTCTGTCATCCCCTTCTTCTCTTGCCCTCAATCTTTCCCAGCCTCAGGGTCTTTTCCAATGAGTCAGTTCTTCACAAAGTATTGGAGCTTCAACTTCAGCATCAGTCCTTCAATGAATGTTCAAGGTTGATTTCCCTTAGGATTGACTGATTTGATTTCTTTACTGTCCAAGGGACTCTCAAGAGTCTTCTCCAGCTACTGCAATTCAAAAGCATCAATTCTTCAGCACTCAGCCTTCTTTATGGCCCAACTCTCACATCCGTAGATGACTACTGGAAAAACCACAGCTTTCACTCTATGGACTTTTGTCAGCAAAGTGATGTCTCTGCTTTTTAAAACACTGTCTAGGTTTGTCATAGCTCGTCTTCCAAGAAGCAAGTGTTTTTTTAATTTCGTGGCTGCAGTCACCATCTGCAGTGATTTTGGAGCCCAAGAAAATAAAATCTACAACTGTTTCCACTTTTCCCATGTATTTGCCATGAAGTGCTTCCCAAAGTTATAGGAACACATATATCAATAAAAAGGAACAAAGTCACATTAACCAATAAATAAAATAGACAAATTAACTTCTCACCTGCATCTAGTTTCATGAAGTAGGTTGGTTTTTCAATAACAATGTCACACTGAGCATCTTCTACAGGTCTGAAGTTGAGCTCAGTGTAGCTCTGTAGCTCCGCAAACCTGGAATTAAGAATCAGGAGATGCTTTCAAAGGGCTCTTCCTGGATCTCTTGTTGCAATACTGTAATTCAGGATCTGTTCATTAGGTGAGTTTTATTTCCAGAAAATACTCATAAACACATGTGAAACTTCTCAAACTTACTAATACTTATGCAGCTTGATATCAATTTTAATGTTGAGACAAGAAACAAAAATGATTTTAAATTTCAGTCTAATGTGCAAGAGCAACTAGGAACATTTCTGACAAAGAAGAAGTTTCCACAGAGAGTTGGCAAAAAAAAATCTACCAGTAAAGTGGAAAGATTCAGAAAGGCTGCTTGCAGTCTGGCAAGGCTCAGAAGGAACACTGACCCAGAGAACCTTTTTGGATTCTGAGAAAGACAGCGTTCCAAGACTTACCAAGTACCTTGGGAAAAACTGCAGACAACTACATTTACCAGAATAAAGAAAACTCTATTTCTCGGAAAACCACTTCTGAAGCCACTTGGTACAATTTTCTTCCATACAAAAGAAGACAATCACAAGTTAACCTACAGATCATTTGTAAACTTTTTATCTTTGAGACTATATGTGACGTAAGACAAGTATCAAAGAGATCCTTTTAAAACACACATAACGCTAAAATATTTATTCCAGTGGTTTCAAAAATATGTCCACAAATTCTTTAATACTCCTCCCTTCCAGAGGTGGAGATGAATCCCCTGCCTTGGAGGGTGAGCTGACTTAGTAATTCACTTGTAATGAACAGAATATGGCATAAGTGACGGTGGTCACTTTCGGTGTGACCATTAGGGTATAAATATAAAGACTGAAGTCTCCGTTTTGGGCCATGCTTACACGTGCTCTCTCTCAGACAACGTGATCTGGGGGAAGTCGGCTGCCAGGCTGTCGGCAGCCTCAGGGAGAGGCCCATATGGTAAAGAAATGACACCACTAGCCAACAAGCAGAGAAGAAAACCTAAAGATAACAGTTACATGAGTGAGTTTAGGAAACAGATTCTACAGGCCCAGCTATGCCTGTACCACACAGCTAAGCTACCCCCAAATCCTGGCTGTCAGAAACTGTGTGTGATAAAAAATGTTCAGTGTTTTAAGCTGCTAAATGTTTGAGTAAGTTATGATACAGCAATAAATAATTAACATAAATATACCCTAGGGAACTATCATGATATCAAAAGATACTAGGAAACAAATATCAAATATTTGATTTTGGATCTTAGATATCAAAGTATACTAGGAATAGAAACGCCCACTAGAAAATAGAAAAGCCTACTCCAAAAGTCTCTTACATGAAGTAAGATCTTGCACTGCAAACTCTAATATGCCACATAAATCTGTGAAAAACAGTTTTCCTGAACAGTTTGCTTTGCATGAACATTTGACATAAAAAATGAACACTCAAAAAAAAAAAAAGAACACTCTTTGAGATAAATCTTAACAATTTTTTTTTTGGATCTCTTTTTAAAGCAAAGGAAATAAAAGCAAAAATAAATATATAGGACCTAAGTAAACTCAAATGCTATTGCACAGCAAAGGAAACCCTCAATGACATGGTAAGACAACCTAAAGAACGGGAGAACATATTTACAAATGATATGACTGATAAGAGGTTAATATCTAAAATATATCAACAGTTCATACAACTCAACATCAAAAAACCAAGCAAGTCAATTAAAAAATGGGCAGAAGACCTGAATAGAAATTTCTTCTAAAGACAACATACCAATAGCCAACATGAAAAGATGATCAACATCACTAATGAAAACATGATCAACATCACTAATCATCCAGGAAACGCAAATCAAAATCGCATCTGTCAGAATGGTTATCACCAAAAAGAACACAAATAGCAAATACTGGTAAGGATGTGGAGAAAAGGGAAACTTCATTCACTGTTGGTGGGAATGTAAATTGGCGCAGCCACTGTGTAAAACAATATGGAGCTTTCTCAAAAAAATAAAAATAGAGCTACCATATGACCCATGAATTCCACTCCTGGGTATATATCTGAAAAAAATGAAAACACTAATTTGAAAAGATACCTGCACCCCAATGTTCACAGCAATGTTATTCACAATTGCCAGGATATGGAAGCAACCTATGTGTCCATCAAAGGATGAATGGATAATGAAGATCATATACATATGGAATGGAATACTAGATGTGACAGTTGATCCATAAAGAAGGCTGAGCACTGAAAAGTGAAAGTGAAAGTCGCTCAGTCACAGTCACATCCAACTCTTTGTAACCCCATAGACTATACAGTCCATGGGATTCTCCAGGCCAGAATACTGGAGTGGGTAGCCTTTCCCTTCTCCAGGGGATCTTCCCAACCCAGGGATTGAATCCAGGTCTCCCGCATTGCAGGCGGATTCTTTACCAGCTGAGCCACCAGGGAAGCCCAAGAATACTGGAGTGGATAACCTATCCCTTCTCCAGAGGATCTTCCCAGACTAGGAAATGAACTGGGGTCTCCTGCATTGCAGGAAAATTGTATACCAACTGAGCTATCAGGGAAGCACTGAAGAATAGATGCTTTCAAATTGTGGTGCTGGAGAAGACTCTTGAGACTCCCTTGGACAGCAAGGAGATCCAACCAGTCAATCCTAAAGGAAATCAACACTGACTACTCATTGGAAGGATTGCTGCTGAAGCTGAAACTCCAATATTCTGGCCACCTGACGCGAAGAGCTGACTCACTGGAAAAGACCCTGATGCTGAGAAAGACAAGAGACAAAAGGAAAAGGGAGTGGCAGAGGATAAGATGGTTAGACAGCATCACTGACTCAATGGACATGAATCTGAGCAAACTCTGGGAGATAACAGAGAACAGGGGAGCTGGGCATGCCACAGTCCACAGGGTTGCAAAGAGTCAGACATGACTTAGCAACTGAACAACAGTAACAGCAAATAATGGAATACTACTCAGCCATAAAAAACATTTAACAACATGGATAGACTTGGAGGGTACTATGATTAGCAAAACAACTCAGAGAAAGACAAACACTGTACGATATCACTTATACGTAGGATCTAAAAAATAAAACAAACTAGTGACTATAATAAAAAAGACTCACAGATACAAAAAACAAATTAATGGTTACAACTGGGAGAGGGAAGTGGGGAGGCACAAGACAGAAGTAGGGGATGAAGAGGTACAAACAGATACAAAACAGTTATAAGGAAGTATTATTGTACAACCCAGGGAATACAGCCAATATTTTATAATAACTAAGTATTGAGTATAACCTTTAAAAAACGTGAATCCCTATGTTATATATCAGAAACTTATATAATATTGTATATCAACTGTATCTCACCAAAAAGAAAGAAAATGAACATTATGAGTGTCCTGTATGACTATAAAGGGAAGCATGACAGTTTCTAGGATGAACAGTTTCTTTAGTGACTGTGACAGTGGTTACATTTATCTAAACATATGATATAAATTTTACTGAGCTCTATATCCAAAAAAATAAAGAATGCATGGAAGTACTAATAATATTCAAATGTGTTTATTTAATAACATTGTACCACATATACACAATGCAATATTACTTAACTATTTAAAAAAATGCATTTGAATCAGTTTAATGAGGTGGATGAAACTGGAGCCTATTATACAGAGTGAAGTAAGTCAGAAAGAAAAACACTAATACAGTATATTAACGCATATATATGAAATTTAGAAAGATGGTAACGATGACCCTGTATGTGAGACAGCAAAAGAAACGCAGAGATAAAGAACAGACTTTTGGACTCTGTGGGAGAAGGCAAGGGTGGGATGATTTGAGAGAATAGCACTGAAACATGTATATTATCATATGTGAAACAGATCGCCAGTCCAGGTTCAATGCATGAGACAGGGTGCTCGGGGCTGGTGCACTGGGATGACCCTGAGGGATGGGATGGGGAGGGAGGTGGGAGGGGGGGTTCAGGATGGGGGACACATGTACACCCATGGCGGATTCATGTCAATGTATGGCAAAACCACTACAGTACTGTAAATTAATTAGCCTCCAATTAAAATAAATTTTACAATTTAGAAAAATAAAAAAATAACATTGTACCAATGTCAATTTCCTGCTTTGGATTACTGTGCTATGCTTATTTAAGATGTTATCATTAGAGGAAGCTGGGGTAAGGGTACAATGGAAATTCCTTGTACTATTTTTAAACTTCTTATGCTACTTTTGAATTATCCTTAAATGTCTATGACTCTAAAGTTATCTTAAACTAATAAGTTTTTAAAGTGCCCCACCTCTCTAATTTCCAGAGAAGTAAGTGTCTTGATAGACCTAGTTTAATATTCAAAAAATTTGAAATCAAAATGTGTTCTTCAATCTATCTAAAGTTCAAAAAGCTTATGAAAGGTGCTTAAAATCAGGGTAGTGTTTATCTTTGGAAAGGAGGATGGGGTTTGCTTTTGGGAGAGAGCCTGGGTAGATGATGGTCTAATTCTGACCCAGGTAAGAGTTACTCAAGTGGGCTTACTTTTTGAAAATCCAAACTCTACATTTTTCTATATGCTTGGTATCTGCTTTAATAAGTGTGTATTTTTAAAAATGTATTCCTCTAAACACATGCAGCAATTATGAGGAGCTAAAAAAATTCATTTTTGAACGTTTTTGTTAGCTAACAGTAAATACTGTATCACTTCCTAATATTTTATGAACACATACTTAAGTCAAATACAACTGATGACTCACTCTGGAGCCACCACTCCCCAGCAGCTCAGACCAAATTACCCACAAATGGAGTAACATTTTCCATTTGGAGTCCCCACCAAAATTCGTAAGCATCAAAAATAAAGACAAATACTTCAGAAACATATTCCCTGCCCCCGCCCCCCCCAAAAATCTTACCAAGACTGCAGAGGGCTTTTGCGCTGACCTTGAGACATCAACGAACGAATGTCAAGTTTACAGTATCCTCCAATTTCCCCACTCTGAACAAAATCTTCCTTGAATCTAGTGGATAACAAAAAATTGAATTTGGAATTCTTTTTCATGACTCAGGCACACAAGTTATAACTAAAGTGGTCTACCAATTTCTAAAATCAATTTTTCATTAGAAGTTAACTCTTGTAATAGAACATTTCAAATTTCTACAAAAAGTAGCAAAATCGTATCTAATGTAGCCATCACATAGCTTCATAATGATCAACTCATTATGACAGGTGTGGGTCATTCATTTCCCTCTCTCATTCTTGAACCTCATCACCATATTATTAGGAAGCAAATCCAAGGCATATTCCTGGACCTGCAAATATTTCAAGATTTTCCTTAGATTTTAACATCCACCACTGAAGTACCTGTCATGGTTTCTCTTAATGTTTCTTAAATCAAGGTAGATATTGGTGGCTCTGCAGTACTGAAGGTAACGGGAACACACCAGACTTGAGTCATTCTGAAATAAGGTGGAGAAACAAGAAAAAGATAACTGTGAGCATTAACACTTCAAAGACACACCCAAACTTGCTAGACATCAATCTAACAGCATGTAGCCTTCAGGTTCCAACCACACACTGTGATGAGTACTTCCCAATGACACTTCTGTTTAAGAATTTTCCTCCCTGGGAGGCATTGCCCAAGCATACTTTTGCCAACTTGCACACTTTTAGGTTACTACAAAGAACTCCCAAATGTTCTATTTCTATAATCTTCAAATTTTAAAGAGCCCAGAGTTGTATTTATGGTTCAATTTATCTTCATGAGAAAAAAAAAAAAAGGGCACTCACAACCCTCACAGCTGTGGGAAAAAGCATTTTCAAAGACGAGCCAAAGGAAACAAGGAAGAAGGCACATGCCACAGACCTTAAAATGCTAGGCAGGAAGGGTAGTTTGTCAAATATGACTTACTTTCAGCAAGCCTTTCCCCAGTAGTTTAGCAGTAAAGAATCTGCCTGCAGTGTAAGAGATGCAGGAGATGTAAGTTCAGTCCCTGGGTCAGGAAGGTCCTTTGGAGGAGGGCATGGCAACCCACTCCAGTATTCTTCCCAGGAAAATCCCATGGACAGAGGAGCCTGGCAGGCTACAGTCCATGGGGTTGCAAAGAGTCAGACACAAATGAAGTGACTGAGTATGCATGCAGGCAAAGGAGTTTAAAAGTCAACCATAGAGCCTGTTTCTACTTCTACCAACTGTGTTGACAGAGGGATAGCTTCAAAAATTTTTATCTGCTCTGGGTTGTAGTGCGAGATTTAAACACCACTTTGTTGCTTTTCCCATAACTCCCAATTGACCCTTAATGGCAATTAACCTTGACCGGCATGGTGTTTTAGAATCTAGAGTTGGTAAGGGGTCACACCCTGATAGCAAAAAACCTATCAAAGCAGATCTTTGTGAGGAAAGCATTTTGCAAATCACCTTGGAAAATGTGTGCAACATGGGGTTGAGGCTATTTCCTGCCCTTTTGCGCATGAACAGCTAGACCCGAGCAAAACTATAAAGTACTGACTGTTAAAGACACCTTGTAGCAGTGCAGGTTAATACCTTGCCTGAATCTTCTGGTTCAGGCACCTTGCTAGAATCACTTGAAGTTCTATCATGTGACACCATTCCAAAGCACTACAGAGCATATATTCACTTTTGGAATGCAAGTGATTTAAATATTTTTTGGTTTCTTAGATTGCCTGGAGATAACAGAGACTCCTAAGATGTCAGAGGCTTGGGCAGAGTTCAGGAACATTCAGTTCAGTTCAGTTGCTCAGTCATGTCCGACTCTTTGCGACCCCATGAATCGCACCAAGCCAGGCCTCCCTGTCCATCATCAACTCCCGGAGTTCACCCAAACTCATGTGCCTCAAGTCGGTGATGCCATCCAGCCATCTCATCCTCTGTCGTCCCCTCTCCTCCTGCCCCCAATCCCAATCAGGGTCTTTTCCAATGAGACAACTCTTCGCATGAGGTGGCCAGAGTATTGGAGTTTCAGCCTCAGCATCAGTCCTTCCAAAGAACACCCAGGACTGGTCTCCTTTAGGATGGACTGGTTGGATCTCCTTGCAGTCCAAGGGACTCACAAGTCTTCTCCAGCATCACAGTTCAAAAGCATCAATTCTTCGGCACTCAGCCTTCTTCACAGTCCAACTCTCACATCCATACATGACCACAGGAAAAACCATAGCCTTGACTAGATGGACCTTTGTTGGCAAAGTAACGTCTCTGCTTTTGAATTGCTATCTAGGTTGGTCATAACTTTTCTTCCAAAGAGTGCATCTTTTAATTACATGGCTGCAATCACCATCTGCAGTGATTTTGGAGCCCCAAAAAATGAAGTCTGACACTGTTTCCACTGTTTCCCCATCTATTTGCCATGAAGCGATAGGACCAGATGCCATGATCTTCGTTTTCTGAATGTTGAGCTTTAAGCCAACTTTTTCACTCTCCTCTTTCACTTTCATCAAGAGGCTTTTGAGTTCCTCTTCACTTTCTGCCATAAGGGTGGTGTCATCTGCATATCTGAGGTTATTGATATTTCTCCCAGTAATCTTAATTCCAGCTTGTGCTTCTTCCAGCCCAGCGTTTCTCATGATGTACTCTGCATAGAAGTTAAATAAGCAGGGTGACAATATACAGCCTTGATGTACTTCTCTTCCTATTTGGAACCAATCTGCTGTTCCATGTCCAGTTCTAACTGTTGCTTCCTGACCTGTATATAGGTTTCTCAAGAGGCAGGTCAGATGGTCTGGTATTCCCATCTCGTGAAGAATTTTCCAGTTTATTGTGATCTACACAGTCAAAGGCTTTGGCATAGTCAATAAAGCAGAAATAAAGCAGTTCCAGATGTTTTTCTGGAACTCTCTTGCTTTTTCCATGATCCAGCGGATGTTGGCAATTTGATCTCTGGTTCCTCTGCCTTTCCTAAAACCAGCTTGAACATCTGGAGGTTCGCAGTTCACGTATTGCTGAAGCCTGGCTTGGAGAATTTTGAGCATTACTTTACTAGCGTATGAGATGAGTGCAATCGTGCGGTAGTTTAAGCATTCTTTGGCATTGTCTTTCTTTGGGACTGGAATGAAAACTGACCTTTTCCAGTCCTGTGGCCACTGCTGAGTTTTCCACATTTGCTGGCATATTGAGTGTAGCACTATCACAGCATCATCTTTCAGGATTTGAAATAGCTCAACTGGAATTCCATCACCTCCACTAGCTTTGTTCGTAGTGATGCTTTCTAAGGCCCACTTGACTTCACATCCCAGGATGTCTGGCTCTAGGTGAGGGGTGGACCTTAATCCTAAGTGCTTATGATTCTCTGGGGCTTTAAAAAACTATCACTGAGCCCTTTGCTGTGAGCCTGGCCCTGCATGGAGCATTTTTCAATGCAGAATCTCATTTCAGCTTTACTACAAGCTGTAACACAGGAATGGCTTTAAAGCAGAAGAAGCTGAACACGGAAAAGTTTGGGTGCCCTTTGCACAGATCAAGATTTGAACCCCGTAGTCCATTCTTCTCCTTATTACCCCAAACTGCCTCCTGACAATGTGTTTATCACTGAGTGCAATGGGGTATGAGTGAAAGCACAAGAAAAACATCTGCATTTTAATTCTAGAAAGACTGAAGGCAAAAGGCGAAGGGAGCAGCAGAAAACGATTAAATAGCATCACTGACTCAATGGAGATGAACTGATGACATGAACTCTAGGAGATAGTGAAAGATAGGGAAGCCTCATGTGGCCTGGTGCAGTCCTTGGGGTCACAAAGAGTTGCATGCAACTTAACGACTGAACAACAACAGCAGCAGAATTGTAAAAGACCACACTTAGTAGCTGTGTGGTCTTCGACAGGTTGCTTAACATTTCTGAGGACTCAGCTTTCCTCTCTAGTCCAACAGTACCAATAATACCTGCCCTGCCTATCTGTTATACTGTTTGTGAGAATCAAACCATATAACATACTGAAAAGTTTTTTGCAAAATGTAAAGTGCCAAAAAATATAGAACAGCATGGTGGGAGTGTATCACCTGTCCCAAACTACGAGCAAGGAAATTTATAAAGATGTAATTCATCAACTTACCTTCTTTAGTGTATGTTGGGGGGAATAATTAATTCTAAAACTATTTAAATATTTGACCTACCTCAAAATATGACCATCTGATAATATGTGTGTGAAAACAAGGACATGGCTTCCAACTAGGTTTTGGAAGTCAAAAAAAACTTTAAGCCAATAATAGTGAGAGTGAGGGTTTCCTCTCATAATGCCCTCTATCTGGTATTTATATTACAATCTAACCACTACGAGTGCAGGGAATTAAAAGGTACAAAGTATTATGTATAAAACAAGCTAAAAGGATATACTGTATAACACAAAGAATATAACCAATATTTGGCAATAACCATAAATGGAGTATAACCTTTAAAAGTGTGAATCTGAATCACTGTATTGTATATCTGTAACTTACACAATATTATACATCAACTGTACCTCAATAAATAAATGAATAAATAGATACCACAGGTATTTTTAAATAAACATCTTCACTTATGAAGGGGTTGAACATCCACCTTTTCCTTCGGTTGGCAGAGCACATGGAGCTCCTCCAGACGCTCTGCGGCGTATCCAAAGTCGGCTTGCTTCCAGAATATTTCCTGGGCTGATTCAAGAGTGTCCGTCCTGTTTGCAAACAAAATAATTCTGTGATATTCAACTTTTTACTTTTTTTGGACCTTAAATTTTCTAAATGTTACATTGCTAGAAGTCAGTCATTATTTTCTTAACTATAATAATTTTAAAAATCTACCCCTCACTACATGAGGTTACCAAAATAAGTTATTTATAGACTTACTCCCTGATAATAAACATACACAATGGAAATGGATGTATTCAGGATCATTTGGAACTGAAGACAATGAACTGTTAATTACTGCATTTTCTTTGCCCCATTAACCCTGCCTGTATTGGAAATACTGATTATACTTAACTCTCTTCTCCAAAACCAAAGTCAGCCATCCATCTCTTTTCTTTGCATATAGTGAGGAAAAGTATTTTCTGTGAACCATACTGTTTTATCCCTCTGGCAGAGGAAATGAGAGATATTCCTGTCCCAGGGGGAGACAGTCAAGATAAGTGAAATTACTCATGAATGTGTAAGCAAATTAATATCTAAAGGAATTATGATCTAATACCAAAAGAGTCTAGCTGGGAATTGATGTTTCAGCATACACTGCAGAGAAAGGAGGTAAGTATAGGGCAGGAGGGAGTCCATCCAGTAACTTACCATCCCATATCCACATAGGTGCAAACAGGGTAACCAAATCTGAACTCTGGTCTGCAGGATTTCTCATAACCCCAGCAGTATTTCAAATTTTCTAAGTATTTCTGGAACATAAGAGGTGTGTGTTGAGACTGGTCTACCTTCTGACATTCAGAGAGGACTCGTAGATTTTTTTTTCCATAAAAAAAAAAAAACCTTTCTAGAACTTTCACTTTTACATTTTATAATACATACTCATGAAAGAGAAATAAGTAAATTCTAAGAAAAACAGTCTTGAGATTCTTAACAGCAATTATCTTTAGTCCCCAATCCCTCCCCTACCAGGTCTGTTTTCCAACCAAAAGTCTGGGTTTTAGCTAGACTACCACAGATCATTTGAATTGGGATTTTTTTTTTTAATTAACATTTTTTATTGAAGTATAGTTGAAATTTACAATGTGTTAATTACTGTTCTGTAGCAAACTGATTCAGTTATATATATATATATACACATACACATTCTTTTCTTAAATCTTCTTTTGCATTATGGTTTATCATAGGATACCAAATACAGTTCCCTGTGCTATACAGTAGGACCTCGTTGTGTATCCATTCTGTATAGAAAAGTTTATATCTGCTAACCCCAAGCTCCCACTTCATCCCTCCCCGAACCCCTTGGCTGAACTGAAACTTCCTGAAGTAGCTTAATGAAGTCAAGTGAGTAAACTGATTCTAAAATCAGTCCCAAGAGAGTCATAAAAAATGGAATTTCTATCACCAAAAGGATCACAACTAAACTGAATGGATCAGCAGCTTTATTGATTGATCAAGACCAGCAGAGATCTGGGAATACTCTGGGAATATCTGGGAATAGCTCTGTAGCCCTTGGGGGACACACAACTGCTGTGGGCCAGGAAGCTCAGAAGGTTGTTCTGTGAGGCCCCTGGGGGCAGTGCCAGCTGGCTTCCCAGCCCGGCCTGTCCACGTGCTTCCTGTGCCAGCACCATGGGAAAGGAGACGGCTCACAATGCCCCGCTTTGATCTCTGAGGCCTCGGGAGATGTCTGAATGGCTCCAATTTGAAACCTTTCCAACAACTCTAAAACAGAAGGAAGGCCACAGTAACAGTCTTAATTATGGAGAGACAGAGATGTAGGTGTTATTACCAAAATGAAGTGCTGAGGGATCCTCTTAAGTGCAATTTAAGAAAGAAATGTGAGATTACTCAGTTACTTTTAACTACATATTCTTTTCTGTATCAAACCTAATTTATTTCATTTACAGACTAGACAAACCATACAGACTGCCTATTTCTTTTACTAGTGATTTAGATTTGTAATCTCACCCTTGTGAGTAGGACATACTTCTAAGCAAAGTTGAGTCATTAAGAAGCATGAGATGAAATACAAACATCGACTGAAATACAAACATCGACTGACCCACAGTTACAACCAGGAGTCTACCTGCAGATTCAAGTTATGATGGGGGAACTAGTAAACCAGCCTCAATTGCAACCTTTTAAAAATATGCAAGAGGAGAAATAAGATTTACCTTATAAGGACAATGTGAGTCTTTCCTGCAGACTGTGGCAATATGCCTGTTATTGTGCAAAAAGAAGGGAATATGCTCTTCCGGCAGGCGGAGGCTGGCATAGTTGAACAGAGGGGTGGCTGAAATGCCATCGGCCTGGGGAGGAGCCTTGTCTTGGCCACTCAGGGGGACCTCAGGAAGCAATGCTCCAAAGAAAAGCAGCATGAACATAGCAACCTCCAAACCTAAAGATCAAATTGATAACATCCTCATTAAGACAGAGCCTTCAAAGTCAAAGGGGTTAAGGGTTAAGTACAATTATAACTAACTTCACTACTTTACTGAATAATGTTCTTTTACTCAATACTGATTGTTGTAGGCCAGGCACTGGGTCAGGAGCTAGGGATAGGGTGGTCAATAAAACAGGAAAGACCCCTGCTTTCATGGAACTTGGAAGCTAGTGCAGTAGATATAAAATAAGCAACCAAATAAACAACTTCAGATAATGACAAGGGCTGTGAATCAAATAAACCAAGGGCCAGCCATTTTTTCTGGAAAAAGCCAGGCAGCAAATATTTTTGGCTTTATAGGTCAGATAGTGTCTGCACCCATCAGGAAAGCAGCCATAGTTATGCTAGGAAAGGCGGGCTGTGTTCTAATAAAATTTTATTTACAAAGATGGGAGGAGGACCTTGACAGGACCCTGTTTGCTGATGCCTGAGTAAGTCAGGTAATATGATAGACAACACAGTTCGCTAGTTAAGCATGCAGACTTTGAAGCTAGGCCACCTAGGTTTGAATGTGGCTGCAGCTTTCTAAGAAGAATGACCTTCAGCAAGTTATTTAACCTTGCTGTGTCTAGGTTTTTCCATCTGTTAAATGGAAATCAGAATAACCCTTTCTCATAGGACTCCCGAGAGGTAAATATTGGCAACATGTCTAGATATACCTGGCATGTTAAATGCTATGTTAAGTGTTTCTTAAATAAAAGTTTAAAACTACACGGAATGGGGCGGAGTTGCTAAGTAACATTTAAGCTGAGATCTACATGATGCAGATCCAGGAAAACATACCAGGAAGAAAGAAGAAAGGAAGTACAATGGGTCTGAGCAAGTGTGTACCTGCTGGGTTAAAACTAACAATCACTGAAGTATGTGAGAATACGCTGCATGCCAGGTACTCTGCTAAGTACAAGGAGGCAGCAGGGAATGGGCAGCTGAACAGTAAACTCCTAAGCCCTTGTGAAGCTTTTCTTTCACTGGGTGTAAGAACAATGATATTAAGAACTAAGACTAAGAAAACTCTAAGAGTGAAATCCAGACAGTCTGCCTCAGAGCTGTACCCTTAAATTCTCTCCATCCGGCTTTAGCATTGAGAAAAGAGATAATGGTCATGAACCTTCCTGCATTTCTAACTCATCCCAGAAAGATTAAATCTCTTAAATCAGATTTTTTTGTGTGTGTATTTCCAGATAATAAACATGCCATTTGGGGTTCATTTTAGTGATTTATTTGCTCTAGTTTTTCAAAGTGGTCTCCCCACCAGATGATAAAGCTCTAGTACATATTAGTTGCTTCCCAGCAGGGTCTGCTGTCACTGAAGCATACTGGAAAAATCCAAAGTTCAAAATCAGCTTTCAATGAATATGGCTGATGGAGATGGGGCCTTTAGAAACAGACCGCTATGTTCAATCACGTCTCAAGTTCCAAGAGTAAGCAATCATAACTGAACAGTTGGAATGCCAAGAAGAAATCCTTTTCCCCTCTGCAGTAAATATAATTGTTCTTTTCAGTTCAGTTCAGTTCAGTTCACTCAGTCGTGCTGCTACTGCTGCTAAGTTGCTTCAGTCATGTCCGACTCTGTGCGACCCCATAGACGGCAGCCCACCAGGCTCCCCTGTCCCTGGGATTCTCCAGGCAAGAACACTGGAGTGGGTATGAATTGCTTTAGGTATCCCTAAAGAGTATCTTATTATTTGTAATAAAGGTCACCTGAATCAATATTTTTAATTGAGACTTTTACCCAACTGTGAGTTCGTAACAATTTCACAAAATTTAAAATACACATTAATAGTAACAGTGACTCTAATTATAATGAAACATTTACCTCTTTAATCCTCAGAACCACCCAGAAGTTGCTGTGATGTTTCAGGTATCTAAAATCTGTCAGAAATGAAACACATTACCTTAAAAAACATATCAAAGAAGACTTCTGCATCCCCGGTGATACTGTGAATTAAAAGAAATATTAAGAGAGAAGGTAATAAGATAACCTGTAAGCAGACGGTCTGGCATTTAGTGAGATAAGCCATAACCAGAAGGCCTGGCTTATAAAACCTTTCTCTGCCTTAACAAATAAAAGCTACTAAAAGTGAGGTAGCAGGTACAATCCTCAACACAGTAACTTAACAGAAGAGATGCTAAGAGTGAGCAGGAAGGAGATGACCCACTTCATACCGGCACCAACTGGTACAGGCCAACAGGACACTCAACAGATAAAACATTCCCAAGAGCAAGCAATCCAACTGGTTCTCACCACAGTAATCCGACTCACCGAATGAAATTGCTCCCTGCCTTCAGATTCAACAGGCAGAATGGCCAGTCTCTCCCAGAAATAGGTCATTCTTATGACCAAGTCGACCTTTGGTTAGCCAAGTCCATTGTCCTCTACTGAGCTCTAGCCATAACTAAACTCAGGGATCCGTAAACGATTTTTCCGCCAAAGGAAAAATCTAAAGGTTCACATCAGAAACCTGGCTTTTGCTGAGGGCACGTAACCACTTGCATAAACTAGCAGGAGTGGCTGTTGTGCATGAAAGCACAACCCCAGGGCCTGACACAGCCTTTCCGGGGTTGAGTCCTCTTGCAGGAAGAGCCCCTGAGGGACAGGCGGGCACACTTCAGGAGATGGACGCTTTAGCAGCTGAGCTACTTTTTCCTTCTGCGCAAAGCTGCTGGTTCCCCCCACCTCTCTATGGGGATACCATGACTGGATTTCCACTGGCCTAAGAAAGGGGAAGGGAAAGGGAGAAAGCTTGAAAGAGAATGAGAAGTGAAACTCCGACAGTGACAAGGAACACAGTGGGTGAGATGGGTCAACATTCTGACAGAGGTTGGAAAGTTTACAGAAGCCAGTGGACAGGTGAAAAGTTAAACGCATGTGAGACCCACAAGGACTCCTAAAACGGCTCGCCCCAACTAGCACTAGTTTTACGAGGCAGGAGGTTGGAAAGGGCCTGAGATGGCCAGGTGAGGTCCATCAGCGGTCCGCTACAACGTCTGAGCCAAGGCGGCGGGGTCGGTGGCGAGCGCCCTTCCGCAGCCATGATGCCGCGCTGGGGTTCGGGGCGCAGAGATTCCCGGGGACCGCCCGCCCCCCAACGCCGCACACTGCACCCTCCCACCCCAGACCTCAACACGCCCGGGAGGGGCCTGGAAGGAGGCTCCGTCCCGGCCTGGGAAACCCGGCATGCTTCCCCGCGCCCGGCGGTCTCGGGGCCCCGCGCGCCGCGGCAGGCACCGTGAAGGGGGCCGAGCCCTCGGTAAAGGGAGGATCAGGTCGGCTTCCCCACGTCCTCCTTCTCGGCCCTCGGGCGATGGAAGGCGCAGGCGGACCCGTGGAGAAGCGCCAGCCCGCCGGGAACCCGCGCGGGGAGCAGGCAGAAGCGCCCACCGCGCGCCCGGGCGAGGCAGAGGGCGGGGGGCGGGTGAAGATTCCGCGGACCGCGGGGCGAGTCCCACCTGGAGCCTGGGAAGCGGGGGCTGCGGAGGCGGAGGCGGCGGCGGCGGCGGCGGCGGCGGCGGCGGCGGCGGCGGCGGCGGCTCGGACTGAGGGAGTCGTCATAACCGGCGACTGTAGCTCACCGGAAACCTCCGGCGCCGGAGCCGGGCCAGGGGGCGCCCGGGAGCTGCCGGGACACCTAGGCCGGCCTGCGCCGGGAGCCGGTCCCCGCCCCGCATGGGGTCCTTGGGGCCGGAGCCGGGACCACGCGCGCACGACCTCACGAGGAGTCAAGGGGCGTGGTCCGCGGTTTCCTGCGTTTCCCACCAGGACGAGAACCTCTGTGCTGCGACCCCGGCCATAGCGCCAGGGGAGGGTCAGGACTTTAAGATACTGGACTGTCCTCCTTGAGAGGTAGCGAAAAGGCGCTTAAGGGACACTGCGACCGGTTGCATAGAAAACCGGACTCCTTCCCTTCTTCCTTCCCGTTGCACTGAGGTGGAGGGTTACTGTATCCTTATTTAGGGTACACGTTGTCGCCCTCACGTTCATTCTCCGAGCCTCGTAGTTGGCCGCACTTTCTGGTGGTAAGAATTCTTCGAAGCCTTGTACATTAAATAGTAGTCCTCTTATCTTTCTTAGTGACTATCAGAAAACTCATCAGCTCAAATGTCACTTTGTGGAGTTTGACTTTTATCCTTTTATTGTAGTTATTTAAATTGCAATGGTTTATCTTACCATACTTATTTGAACGCCCATCTCCCCACATTTTTACTCTTGGCACTCTAGGTCCATATAGTATACTGTGTAGTGTAGAGCACAGTCAAGTTGAGCATTGATTACTGCTTCATCTTGAACTGATCAAAGCTGATGTCATCAGAATATATTTATGCTCAGACACAAAGTCACCGGTTTTAAGTACTATGATCATCAGAAAACACAACGGATTGTTTCTAAATCTTTACATACTTTTCAAATAATCGTTTTAGATACTGCTCGGAGAACTGTTACAAGTTCCATTATAACCTGCCAAATGAGCCACATTATCTGGATTTCTTTTTTTCAAGTAATCGCAATGCAGAAACATGGTGTTATTCTAAAGCAATTTACAGTACTAACTCATTTACTCTTCATGTAAGATTTTGCCTCTAAAGGAACTACTGTTCTATTATAATTTCATACTTTGCCCACCCCTTACTAATAAGGACAGTAGACATAAAAAAGTGCTTTCTCAGGTTACTTGCCACCAACCTATTTTGTCACATACAGGAAATACAACTTTTCTGTTAGTTGATTCAAAAAGAACATACAAGCTAGTTTGCCTCTAAGTGATATGCAATAAAGATATATAGAGAGATATATAGATATATAAGAACACATGAGAACAATGTATGAGAAAGGCTTCTAAAAATAGTCTTATTACAAGAGCAGACCGGCCAATCCAACTGTTGCCAGGTGCACATAGTGCTATTTTAAATGGCTAAAAATTAAGTTGTGGTCATTCAGACTCAGAGAAGACAAAATGTAAGGGGGCTTTAAGAACAAGAGGTTGAGTTCTATCATACAGTAACAACCATTCTTAACATAGAAATTTCCCTCCCAAAATATCAATGTTAAAGTTTAGTTTTAAATGATAAACTCAAATGTCTATTAATAGTAGACTGATAAATAAACTATAATACACCCATACAATGCAGAGCTAGGCAGGTGTAAAAAAGGACTGAAAAATACCACTGTACACTGCAGGATATATTAAGTGGGAAAAGCACAGTAGAAAAACAATGTGCAATATGCTATCACTGAGGAAAGGCAACATATATGTATTTATGTATATAAATTATTTACAAATAGAATAACATTAAAATGATTACCTATAGGAAGAAGGAATATAGGTATAGGGAACAAAGAAGATAAGTTCTCCGAATATACATTGTATAGATGTGATTTAGAATCAGTAAACATTTTACATTATAAAACAAAAGTAAATTTTAAGAAGTAATCCTTGAAAACTGACAGTAAAATGAAACAAATCCAACTGCCATCCAGTTGTTGCATTTACCACAACAAGGGTACTAAACCAAGTGACGCTGAAATAGAATCTGTACATTTTGGTGAAATGTACCTTCAGGACTAAGAGAACTACAATAAATCACAAACTGCTTGCAGAAGCCAAATTACTGGTGGCAACGTTGGTTGGTTGGTTGGGATAAACTATATAGGAGTAATTAAGATGGTATCTTTGAAGCTAAAATTTTTGACATGCAGTATAGCTATAAGCCTGATGGAAGCTGTAGTTCCAAATTTGAAATGGAGTAAGTGTGAACTAACAATATATTTTATCCTTAAAAACAAATCTCTCCATCATCTGTTGAAAAGGCCTAGAAACAACCAACATGGTATTATAGCAAGAAACACTCCTTGTGCCCAGACTGCGATCTTGGCAAACACTTTCCCATTTAAGGAACATGGTATCCAAAGAAAAATGGATAAATTGGTATACCCAAAGAAAAATCATCTTAGATGTGGGGCAGGAAATGTACTAGAAAAATCTGAAAGATCTTACAGGAGGATGCAAGGAAGCAATCAAAGGCTATGAGGGTCACATCATAAGAACTCAGGAACCAATTTGAGAAGACTCCCTCCAGTCAAAATTAGAATAATTTAAAAGCATCCACTGGGTAACTATAATGGATTGAAGCACAAATGTACTCAAATATTAAATTCAGAAAGATCCAACTAGAGATTTTCCTGGTGGTCCAGATGTTAAGAATCCACCCCGCCAATGCAGGGTACATGGGTTCAATCCCTGGCTCAGGAAGATTCCACATGCCTAGGAGCAACTAAAGCACATGTGCCACAACTACTGAAGCCCAGACCCCACAAGCAGCAACAAAGAATAGCCCTGGCTCGATGCAACTAGAGAAAGCCCACACATCAATGAAGATCCAGTGCAGCCTAAATAAATAAATTAATTAAAAAAAAAAAATCCAACTAATCGATTAAATACACAAGCCAAAAACCTCATTTTTCATCTCTGATGACAGAAAGGAACCAATTTTAATTGTGAAATCTGGTAAAGGAAAAGAATGGAGCATATTTATCCTTTCTTTCCTATATGAATTATGATGCAAGTATCCAAATAGTTGATGAGGTAAAGTTACTTTTTACAGAAACATTTCAGATTTAAGTAAGTCATACTTCTGAAACTTGCTTCAAAATAGTCAGTATGAATTGATAGGAAGCACAAGCGAAATACAAAAAACAGAATGGATCATAAATTGAATGCTATTAAAAAGCAAATGTTAATAAGTTTATTGGACTCATTTATCTGCTATTTATTTTATGTAACTTTGAAATTTGGATAATCATTACATCACAAGTTTGCTAAATGTGTTCTAAGTTTGCCACTCATACTGATATTTTGGATAGCTCACAGAGTGTTAGTATGAACTATCCGCAGAATACAGCTTATTGGTTCTCTGATATATCCAATTACTTAAACCATAAATCAAAGCTATTGAAATTTTAAGCAAGCAAATTTTGACTAAATTTGATCTTATGCTACAGCTCATCTATATACTTACAGTTTTACAGAAGAGCAGGAAGAGAAGCAGCAGTGGATAGTTAATGGTTCAGAGCTTGGACTCTGCAGCCCAATGGCATAAATTATTTGCCATATGACCTTGAGCAATTGCTTAACCTTTTTTCATTTTAAAAATGAAGATGGTAATGGTATCAGCTTTAAAAGGATCTGAGGATATAGTGCAGGTATACAATCTCTTTTCCAAAATCTTTGGTACCACATATGTTCCTGAATTTTTTTAAATAAAATAGGGTATGCACACCATCCAAACACTATAACACCATGATCTGCAAAATGCATGAATGCTCACACTAAGTGAGATAAAGCCTGTTAAAGCCTTGTGTTAGTGAAGGTCAAGCTTTACTACCAAAAAAGACTTGACAAGCTTATTTTTAAAAAGCAATTGGTTTTCAGAGCTTTCTAGATTTCGCGACAGTGGATAAGTGATTATGATCCCATATAAGTGAATTCCTTAAACAAAAGCAAAGCAAGCACTGTGTACCCTATTATCACCCATGACCACAGATTTTTGTTTGATAATGTGTATTGGTAAAAATTAAGATTGTCATTTTAAAAAAGACATATAGGCATGGAACACCTCTACCTACCATACTCTGACAATCACTACCTGTAAAAGAAGAGAGTTTAACAGAAAAACCTCCCATTAGCCCTTGCTTAGTATTATTTGAGGACTGAAATGAAATTTAGCTTACTTGGGAGTAGGTCAGTGTGGGGAATAAATTCAGGACAGCACTATGAGTAAATTCTGTATATCACAATTGTGGATTACTGCAGCATTGTAAGGTTTTATTTGTGAAAATTTATTTTTTAAAGTATTAATATATATTTAATTTCCATTCTATCTTGTTAAAGGATCTTGATTTGCTACAAGTTAGCTGAGTATATGTAAAGGCAATAGGACTTCCCTGGTGGCTCAGACAGTAAAGAATCTGCCTGCAATGCAGGATACCCAGGTTTAATCCCTGGGTCAGGAAGATCCCCTGGAGAAGGGAATGACAATAGCTTAAAAGTACTTTAAAGGATCAAAGTTGCAGAGTTCAATAGTACCAGCAATATGAAGTCACAATAACTTGTGAATGGAGGATACTTACACAGAAGAACTACAAAAATGATCTTCATGACCCAGATAATCACAATGGTGTGATCACTCACCTAAAGCCAGACATCCTGGAATGTGAAGTCAAGTGAGCCTTAGAAAGCATCACCACGAACGAAGCTAGTGGAGGTGATGGAATTCCAGTTGAGCTATTTCAAATCCTAAAATATGATGCTGTGAAAGTGCTACAGTCAATATGCTAGCAAATGTGGAAAACTCAGCAGTGGCCACAGGACTGGAAAAGGTCAGTTTTCATTCCAATCCCAAAGAAAGGCAATGCCAAAGAAAGCTCAAACTACCACACAATTGCATTCATCTCACACACTAATACAGTAATGCTCAAAATTCTCCAAGCCAGGCTTCAGCAATACATGAACCGTGATCTTCCAGATGTTCAAGCTGGTTTTAGAAAAGGCAGAGGAACCAGAGACCAAATTGCCAACATCCGCTGGATCATGGAAAAAGCAAGAGAGTTCCAGAAAACATCTATTTCTGCTTTATTGACTATGCCAAAGCCTTTAACTGTGTGGATCACAATAAACTGTGGAAAATTCTGAAAGAGATGGAAATACCAGACCACCTGACCTGCCTCTTGAGAAATTTGTATGCAGGTCAGGAAGCAACAGTTAGAACTGGACATGGAACAACAGACTGGTTCCAGATAGGAAAAGGAGTACATCAAGGCTGTATATTGTCACCCTGCTTATTTAACTTCTATGCAGAGTACATCATAAGAAACGCTGGGCTGGAAGAAGCACAAGCTGGAATCAAGATTGCCAGGAGAAATATCAATAACCTCAGATATGCAGATGACACCACCCTTATGGAAGAAAGTGAAGAATTAAAGAGCCTCTTGATGAAAGTGAAAGTGGAGAGTGAAAAAGTTGGCTTAAAGCTCAACATTCAGAAAGCTAAGAACATGGACGGCATCTGGTCCCATCACTTCGTGGCAAATAGATGGAAACAGTGGAAACAGTGGCTGACTTTATTTTTCTGGGCTCCAAAATCACTGCAGATAGTGATTGCAGCCATGAAATTAAAAGACACACTCCTTGGAAGGAAAGTTATGACCAACCTAGATAGCATATTCAAAAGCAGAGACATTACTTTGCCAACAAAGATCCATCTAAGACAAGGCTATGGTTATTCCAGTAGTCATGTATGGATGTGAGATTTGGACTATAAAGAAAGCTGAGTGCCGAGGAATTGATGCTTTTGAACTGTGGTGTTGGAGAAAACTCTTGAGAGTCCCTTGGACTGCAAGGAGATTAAACCAGTCCATCCTAAAGGAGTTCAGTCCTGAATATTCATTGGAAAGACCGATGTTGAAGCTGCAACTCCAATACTTTGGCCACCTGATGTGAAGAGCTGACTCATTTGAAAAGACCCTAATGGCTGGGAAAGATTGAGAGCAGGAGGAGAAGGGGACAACAGAGGATGAGATGGTTGGATGGCATCACCAACTCAATGGACATGAGTTTGGGTAAACTCCGGGAGTTGGTGGTGGACAGGGAGGCCTGGCGTTCAGGGGGTCGCAAAGAGTCGGACACGACTGACTAAACTGATACTGGTTATATCTGTTATTTGAATACAAAAATATTTTAAAGACTTTTAGAAAAATATCTTGATACAGTTTAAGACCTTAAAAAGACACAAATCATCCTTACAGTAATTATACAAGAAGGTAAATTCTTACAATTATATTTTCCAAAAACATATCTTCATTAGGAAAACTATGCTGAATTCTTATAAAACTCTGAGTAAAATAACTCATAAAAAATCTGGACTTACCCTCATTTTCTTAAAATAAAAATTTCAAAGTTATATAGTCATCTATCTTCATAAAACAGAACTGTCTTCACTCATTGATACTGACCACTCTAAATCATGCTAAAAATGAAATACATTACTACTTTAAAATCTTTATTCAAATCAGAATCATGCTTATTTACATTATCTTTCATTTAGAATTAAAATATAGTATCAATTAAAATATAATATCAAGTAGTTTTAAATCATACTTTTAGCCCTTTACAAAATATGAAGTTAAAGTTGTTATATTTTAAAACTGAACAAAATTAGGGAAATTAGACTCAAATGAAAATGAAAAATTATGATACATTAGAACATACATGTACACATACTAAACAAAGAATAGTAAAACAAGATAAAGTATCTATAGTCATTTTCTATTTGTCTAGTGTCTATTTTCTATATATTATAAATCACATACTTTTAAATTATTTAAATAAAATTTTCAATTAATAAGTGCCAAATGAAGGATTATAAGAGAAAAATTTTCCTGAACTTTTCTTTTTACTTACTTAAACTACATGTTTCCCTAGGTCAGAAATTTCCCATATTTAGAATATCTTAAAAATCAAAGATTTGATGCATCCCCACATGCTACACACTATACAATTGGAAGTTCTCTAAAAAGAGGCAAAGAAAAAGAAAGAAATGGCACTCTCAATTTAGCTTCCCAAGAGTTAGAAGGATGCCCACAATCTGTGCTTACTTGTCTATATGGAAACGACAATGTTCATACCTTTTACTCTTTTTTTTAATATTCTTAACATTGTTATGATTTGTATTATCTATTTTCTTTCAAGAATGGAAACATCTGACTGCAAACTATTTTCTTATCTATTAAAATACAAATATTTTCTAGAATATGGATAGATAATTTTTAATGACAAACAGCAAAATACAGCAACCAATATCCAATACGTATTCTGCCACTTAGTGGAGTTTTTCAAGAAAGCAATTGGTACACTTTCTCAATTTATAGATGTATTGAAAAATCTAAACATATAATGAAACAAACTCAGTATAAATATCAGCTATTAATTTGTGGATAAAGAACAATATATGGTAATATACAGTCAAAGACTTAAATAGCTGCTGCCATTTTTAAATTAAACTAAAAACACCATAAAATTTTAAGTTGAATTGATTTTATTAATAAGGATTAAGAAAAGAGAATGTTTAATATTATAAAATTAAAAAGTAAAGCAATTTTATCTCAATCTTTTCTCCACTGAAGGTTTTTTTCCCCTCTTCATTAATGGATACCATAAAAGAACAATTTCATAATCCCTAAACTTCTGATTTCAAAAACTTGATAGAATTTTGCAAGTTGTATTTCCCGTATTTTCTAATTTTGTAAATTTCCTATTGCTATCAATTTTGTTATTCTGTCAACCCCTTAATATTAATAATAATTTAAAAAAAAGAAAAGCTATTTTACTGCTTTTTACTGCTAAAATATAGAAAATTAATGTCATGAATTTGGCTCACACTGACAGAATATTTATTAATGCTACAAATCAGAGATCCAATGACAGAAATACTGTCTTGAATCCAAAAAGAACAAAAATGAGGTCACTTGAATTGCCCTGAAAAGCATTCCACAATCTTCAGCATGGCTTACTTCTAGCTATACTCTAAAGTTCTAGTGTTTAAAATGTAACTAAAAACTAAGTCAGAGTTCTTATTTTCAAGTAAAGGCATCTAAATGACTTTAAGTAATAAAATCTATCAAAATATTTCACAAGTCTAAAACACAGCTGAGAAGGAATAGCTATTTTTTCAGCTATTAGTTTTTTATTTTAAAGGTCCAAGAAAAAAATTAAATGATAAACTGCAGAAAACTACAAAATGTCAAATTTAACTCCTATAATTTCTCTATTTTGTTATGAATATTATTATGAATGTCAACATTTACTTTTAATGTGCCAAAAATAAGACTTTACAAAATGTGAACAATTAAAAAGAAAATTACATTAGTAATTTTATTTCTTTTGATTCGTTTTATAGGGTAGTAAAACAATACCTCTTCAAAAACCACTAAAATGTTAATGAAGTTATCACAAAATCTTTTAAAGTAGATTTTTCCACTATTCAATTATGCCTAGATAACTTTGAATAGCTACAACTTTCTCCAAATAGGTACCAAAGTTTGTACAGACTTAATTGTGAAATCTGACTGAAATAAAACTTGAGATCACAAAAATTTGTAAGTTTTAATTATTTACCTTTTAAACTTCAGAGACTTTTTTTAAAGAAAAAAAATTATTTCAAAACTTTAATAACTGCAGATTTAGTAATTTTTTTACTTGAAAACAATGTCCATTTTCATGAATCACAATTAAGATATATTGAAGATTTAAGTGCGAAAGATTTCAAAGTGTCAACGTTACTATAACTCTTTAAATGTTCTCAATATATACAAAAACATACAAATTATAGATATAATTAGTTATATATCTACAATACAACATATGAACCATTCTCCTTCTCTAACCATACTGATATGAGGATAAAGTAATAAATCTCTGTGCTATTCAAGGCAAAAAAAAAAAAAAGACCTTTTAAAAAATAAATCTTTTAAAGAATAGTTTTAAAAATAAAGTTCAAATATTGCACAAAATAATTTAACTGGAAATATTACTATACACTATAAAAGAATTTTTTCAATTTTTTAACACTACAGTAAATTCCACCTTCTAATTCTATAAAAGAATTTATTGGATATCTGCACGTAGATATTAAATGTTTACATTCAGTTTGATGGGAATGTAATTTGCAGAAGTTAACTGAGCCTTTGTCTTAGAAGTTCATCTATTTGAGTCTTATACATATTTTTTACATCTTCAAGATCTAATCTAAGTTCTTCTGCCTCTTCTGCTTTTTCTCCATACATCTGCAGAATAGTGTTGTATCTTTGATCCAAATCCTATAAAATACAGAAAATCTTTAATATTTATTTATATTATCATAAATAAGCCACCAGTAAAGACACTACAATCTAAATAAAAGTATATAGTCATCTCTCGTAAAAATTAAACTTGCACTTTAGTCTGTTAGAATAAAAGACTAAAAAAAAAAAAAATACTAGACTAGATGGCTATTAATCTTAACCTATCTCTTCACTAAATCTACAATTCTCCCCATATGTAGCTTAATCTGTCTTTTCTCCCATTAATTTCAGCACATTTGATGCAATTTAAGTGTCTGGTTCCCTGTAGTTTAAGTATTATCTGGCATTTACCCCAAAAGATATTCTCATATATAGGTTAACAGCAATTGGCAATCCAAATATGCTAACTGTGAGGATACATTTAACAGTAATCAATAAAATATTACTCAGATCATGCAAAAGTTCAGGATTATTAAAGCCTTGGCCAAATGAAATCTAGTTATTTTCCTATGCTTGGACTAAACATGATTGTGAAAAACCACTGTGCATGTAACTAAAAATAAGAGTGAAGAATACTTACCCTTAGCTGCATTCGAAGTCTGGGTATCTCCTTCACTTTCTCTTCAAGTTCATCATTTTGATTTGTTAATTTAACTAGCTCTTCAGCCATTATGGAGCGTGTTTTTTCTAGATTGCCAATTTCTAGCTGAGGCACATTACCAGAGAGTGATTTAAATCAAAATATATCTTGTTTAATAATCCCACTAATATAAACATATATAATGTGCTGATTTTTAAGAAATAGATATGTGAATATATAACCAAGAACAAGCTCTTTCTTAAATAAAAGGAAACAGTGGCACAAAAAGGGTTTCAACTTTCCTCAGAGGTATATCATTCACAGGATTTAGATTTACTATGAGAGAGAAAGAACTAAAGAAAATTTAATAATGTTTGTAACATGCAACTCTGTATTTTTCTCTAATCTAAGGAAATAGCAATATATTTGTTATTCTGTGGTTTAGTCCCTAGAATGTGTCCAACTCTTGCGACCCCATGGACCACAGCCTGCCAGGCTTCTCTGTCCATAAGATTCTCCAGGCAAGACTACTGGAGTGGGTTGCCATTTCCTTCTCCAGGGGATCTTCCCGACCCAGCGATCAAACCTGGGTCTCCTGTAGTGCAGGCACATTCTTTACCAACTGAGCTACCAGGGAAGCAAAAACTAACTTTAATGTAGTGCCAACTGTGTAGGTCATATTGGTAAGAACTTACCAATTACCAAAGAAGTTTGTTTGCACTCTCAAGCGTTACATAAGGCAACATAAACATAAAAGGTATTAAGATCATGCTGATCTATTTTCTTCCAATTCAAGGACATCCTCTTTAATAAGAGTTATATTTTCACCTAACTAAAATCATAAAATAAGAATAAGAAAGTTCTACTTTTGAGTGTATCAAGTTTAACAATGAAAACAGGTAAGTGAAATATTTTAACATTTCTCACCACATTAAGTTTATGAAAAGCAAGATGAGATAGGAGGATGTCCCACTCAAATTCTTTACTTTTTTGTATAGCAGGTTACAGTTCTAATCTCTCTCATCACCTTTGTTCTTTCCTCAGAGGGGGAGCTGGAGTAACTTATATACGAGGTGAATCTGGGAAGAATTAAATGGCTATGCTCAGCGCAGCAACTTAGCTTTTGTCATGTCTGGAAAAAGCTGCCTGCAAGGAGCTCTCTGCTTCTAGATGCCTCTAAGTCTTACTGAGGCAGGCTACCTATCACATGTGGGGAGGCCTACTCTAGCCTATCATTTTCTGTGACAGTCTCCCAAATTCTGGCACTCAGCAGACCCATCTGACTTTCATCCTTGGCTAAGTTCTCCAACCAGCCTTTATTGTTAATATACATGATTTATTTGGGGCTTCATAGGCCACTATCACTTTATTTCTCAATTTGCTCAAAAAGCAGGTAGAAATGAAGGATGCAACTTACTGGGCCTCAAAATTTCATTTCCTTGTATAGCACATTTCATTTTTATAATACCTGTAAATGAGAAATTTCTCCTTCCCTTAGCTTCAGCTGAGACTGTAGATTTTCAATAATGCTTGATCCCGCTCCCATCCTTACAGCATCATAAAGATTGCTTCCATTTGCTGACACAGACATTGGTCCAAATGAGTGATCATGAGGCTCATCCTATGTTAATTAAAGAAAGTACATACAGTTATTCAACTACTATAGACTATGCACAAGGTACAAACAAAATAGTTAGGACAGTTCTTGCTTTAAATCGTCTACGATTTTCTTAAAGGCAGAAAATTTTCTCTTATTTCCTCAGTGAAATTAGCACTCCCTTACAAAAATGCAGATAAATTGTGCATAGAATGCCAAGGTCATGGTGAGAGCCAAACTACTATCCTGCACACTCTCATTATTCAACTTAAGAATGCATACAAAAAATAAAACATCACCTGAGACAGAAAAGATGTCTGTAGGCCTGCCATATCAACTCCACTTATTGAACTTGAACGTGATATTGTAGGAGTGCTAGAAACAGAAAACGGTTTCCGCTCCTTAGGGTGTAAAGAAAAAAAATTAAATTCAGATTAAAGGGTAAAATGGCAAATAAAAAAGCAAGAAACTTTCCTAGGATCAATGACAACAAAGATTCATTCTAATTTCCTCATAAAATGGTTACAGATATGATTTCTGAAGTCTTATCAAAAGCACAATTATTTAGTAATTTAAAAGTATAGAAAAACTTGATCAAATCATTACAAGACTCATTTATATTCTACAGTATAATTTGGTTTATGTTTTATGAAATGTGAATGTTTTTAACAGAGAAATTACATGAACTGTTTCATATTATATAACATACCACCAATTAAACATATTTCTCTAGAATAAGATTACCAAGATTTACAAACTGTAATGTTTCTGGCTTATCCATTTTATTTTTACTGTATTTTAGACCAAATAAATTCAGAAGGTAGTCTCAATGTACATATAGGTGGTTTTTACTTATTATGCTAATTACTGAGTATACTCCCATCCTTTAAATACAGGAAACTCACTTTAGAAAAATTGCCTTCATTAACCAGAAACAAAGTGAACAAACCAGTTTCATTCCCAGGTGCCTATGGGCCAAATGAGGTGCATCAGTATCAGTGAGAGACCACAAAATAAAAAGGGACAAGACGTTCCATAATTCATCTCCTAGAAATCACAGATCTCTTTGTATAAACTCAAGTCACTCTGGATCTACTCTGAGGAGAACACTGATTATACTACTAGAATTCATCACTCTACTGACTTTAGATGTTAAGAAATGGTATTTATAAAGTTTAGCTTGAATTACAAAACAATGACTAATCCCAACAGCTACTAACTGGTTACATCAAAAAAGAAAACAACAAAATTTAATACCTTTTCTTTTACTGCTTCTTGAGTGAAAATTGCTTTCTTCCTTTCTTGTTCAACTTTCATTTTCTCCATTTCTAACTGACTATTCAACAGTGTCTAATGGAGAGAGACAGTCAGGTTATTTCTGTGAAACCAAGTTATCATAAGTCAATCTCCAAATTAGGAATATAATGTATACAGTCTTATTTGTTCTACTACTAAAGACCCAAGTACCAAAAGCAGAAACATCACCCATTTCATGTTGTCATTTCATTAACTTGCTACCATTCCCAACCATTCTCTAATGGAAGCTCTAAGAGGTAAGTGAACACTAATAGAAATACCTTTTCTTTCCTTGTCTCTTCAAGTGTTCTTACATATTCATCCTTTAGGTTTTCTAATTCAACCTGGTACCTATTAAGCCAAAGGGAATTAAACAAAAAAAGATGATAGTACAGACTATTAAAAACATACTACTATATTACCTCCAGTTACATACTTAGTAGTCATTTTTATTATCAGCTTGATTTTCCAACTGTATTTTCCAGATTACCTGGGTTTTATTCAGAAGCTAAACTACCATGTCTGCGTATTTTTTGGTTCTTTGGGCTAAGATTTCATTTAAAAAGAGACTTCCTAAATAGAATTTTGAATACCACCATTTCATAACATTAGTATGTTCAGATTCTACAAAAGCATTACAGAGTTCTACAAAAATGTCTGCAGAAGTTCATATTCTTTACTTTATAAATCATTTTTCCCTGACTACTTTTTTTAAAAAGTAAAACTTCCAAAGAACTCACAGGATAAAACCCATCCTCACAGCCTTAATTAACTTCACACAGATAGACATTACAGCTTGTGATTTCCAAAGAGCCCAGACGTTTGTTTAGAAAGAGGAACAATGCTTAAACCCTTGTCATACACAAATAACTCCAGTGTGTGGTCTTCAACTACTTTGTGGTTACAGACTCCTTCAAAAAAATCTGATTAAAGCAATGAATCCTTTCCCTAGAAAATGCAAATACATTCAGAACATGCCACACATGTTCAAGAGACTATACAAGGTTCAGTGAATCCTACACCTAACTTGGTTCCACATCCTATTACTAATGACTCTGACTTTAAACACTACAAGTATGTATTTCCAGTTCTCAGTGCGATGAAGTTAAACACCAACAGCATATTTTTTAAGTGCTTTAAAATGTCAAGAAACTATCAAGAATAACACTCAAGAAACATGCTCACCTATTATTTTCATCCTCTAGTTTTCTTAGCCTATTTTTCTCTGATTCTAGCTGAGCCTGAAATCTACTATTTTCTTGTCTTAAGAGAGAATTCTGTGACTCCATGGAAGACATTTGAATTTTGTTAGCAAGAAGTTCTTCTGTGGCCGCACGTTCTCTCTCAACTGCTGCTGCCAACAAGGTCTGGGATTCACCTGATGGTAGGATAAGTAAGAAATTTCAATCATATATACATATATTCAAGAGGCCAAGATAATAATACCAAACAGATTCTGACTTCAAACTTCTAATGATGCAGATAGCCACACTTAAAACTATTTAAGTACTCACTGAGTAAGGCAGACCTGCCTACAGAGACAAATTTTAAAAATCTTAATTTATAGGTGCTTTACCATTTTTTTCACCAATATATTTTAATTTGAAAGTGGAGTCATGTATCAGCAGAGTAGTGAATCAACCAGTGCTGGATCAAAAAAACCTCAAACTAATCTTCACAACATATATGAAAATTAACTCAAATGGATTACATACTTAAAAGCAAAAGAAAATATAATGAGGGGAGGGGCAAAACAGGTGAAGGGGATTAAGAGGTACCAACTACCAAGTATAAAATAGGTAAGCTGCAAGGATGTAATGTACAGCACAGGGAATATAGCCAATATTTCATCAAACTTAATATGAAGTATCATCTATAAAAATGTCATATAAGAAATGAATCGCCAGTCCAGGTTTGATGTAGGATACAGGAAGCTTGGGGCTGGTGCACTGGGATGACCCAGAGGGATGGTATGGGGAGGGACGTGGGAGGGGGGTTCAGGATGGGGAACACGTGTACACCCGTGGCGGATGCATGTTGATGTATGGCAAAACCAATACAATATTGTAAAGTAAATAATAATAATAGATAAATAAAATTTTTTTAAAATAAAAATGTCAAATTACTACTGTATACCTGAAACTAATAGAATACTGTAAGTCAACCATACTTCAACTTTTTAAAAATCATAAAAATTTTTAGGAAAAAAATCAAAGAAATCTTCAGGATCCAAGGATAGGCAAAGAGTACTTTGGTTTAACACAAAACTATGAGCCATAAAGAGAAAAACTGATAAATCAGACTTCCTCAAAATTTTAAACTTTTGCTTAATGTGAAAAAAATGAAAAGACAAGCTACATACTTGGAGGAAATAAATACAAACCATTTTATCTAAGACTAGTATCTAGATTACATAAAGAAGTCTCAAAACTCACTAATTAAAGTATAAATGGTCCAATTAGAAAATGGGCAACAGACACAGTTTACTGAAGAGGATGTACTAATGGAAAATGAGCATATAAAATGACATAAAATGTCATTCAACATCTTTCACAAGGAAAATGCAAATTAAAATCATAATAAGACATCACTACACCCCTGTCTGAATGACTAAAAGAAAAAATAGGGGCAAACACCAAAAGAAAATGCTGGCAAGGATGTAAAGAAACTAGATTACTCTCATAGACAAAGCCACTTTGGAAAATAGTTGGCATTTGCTTAAAGAACTAGGCACACAACTAGACGTACAACCCAGCAATTAGACACATGGGCATATATCCAGAAAAATGAAATCTTAAGTTCACACTAAAAGCTGTACACAAATGTTCATTACAGCTTGATCTGCACAGACAAAATCTAGATACAGCCCAGACATCCTTTGTTAGGTAGATGGTCAAATAAGATATGCTACATATAAACACAGAAAAAATACTCACCAGTAAAGACTAAATCTCTAATATATATAAGAATTTGCATGAATCTTCAGGGAATTATACTAAGCAAAAAAAGCCCATTCCCAAAAATGTCACATATTATACAATTCTATTTATATAACATTTTGAAATTCCAAAAGTTTAGAAATAGAGGATTAGTGATTGCCATAGATTTGGGACTGGAAAGGAAGGCCAAGAGGGTGGTAGTACAGTTTTAAAGGGCAAAATGAGGGGTCTTTGTGGTGTTAGAACTATTCAATATCTTGACTGTAGTGACAGATACATGAACCTACACGTGGTCAACTTGTATAAAACTTAATACACACACAGACATAAACACACATATATAGACAAGTGAGTACCAGTAAAACTGGGCAAATTAGAATAAAATCAGAAGGTTGTTTCAATGTCAATATCTTGGTTGTGATATTCTACTACAATCTTGCAAAACATTAACATTTGAGTATTGGGGAAAGTGTGCAAGGGGCCATTCCATATCACTTCTGCATATGTTATAACTATATACGAATCTAGTTATCTCAATTGAAATTTTCAACTAAAAAAAAATAGTGGATAAAATTTTGAGATTTAACCAAGGCTAGAATTTTCATAATTTTCCCCACTAAAATAGACCCAGTCATATCTCTGTTTTACATTATATATTCTTTTCAATACTGTATCTATGCTTTTATAGCATTATAAAGAATGTTTGTCCCGTGGCTTTGCCTACACTGTAGCACAACACCATACATCCCCGAGAGTGTGTAGGCTCCAGTTTAAAAGCCACAGAAATACCTGCTTCTAGCTTCAATTTTCAACCTAAAATTTGTATCTAGAAATTAAACAGTAGATGAAGGTTCATCTGTTTAGGGATTTTTCTTTTTAAGCAGATGAATCTATTTCAGACAAAATCTTATATGAAGCTACAAGGAAAAAAAAAAAAGGGTAGTCAAAGGAGGCACTACTTTCATTAAAGCAGCCTGGAGGAAGCCCAGCACGTTACTTATCGAGCTTCCCTCTCACCATGACAGCCAGCACTAAGACATACGAGAGATCTAGTGAACACTGTTTCAAACCCACTAATCTAGCTCACCCCTCATGATTTTACAGGGAGTAGTCCAGAGAAGGTACATGACTTGCTCCAGAGTGTTTGGCTGGATGATTGAAAACAAACCATAAAAGCCATGAGTCCAAATGTTTTGACACCCATTCACATTGGCTTTTATCACTACACCATGATGTCTCTCAAATTACAGTTAATTTTAGGCATAGAAAAGAAACAGGAATTTTTCACCATTTGCTAGCTTCTGGGATATCTAATATATACATATTCTACCTGTTTGTGCTTGAGTAAGTATCTTGGGAAAAAAAAAATTCTTTTTATTAACAGCACAGGGTATTTTTGTAAAGAAGCAAAATTTGGAATCATAAGACTTCATAGCATCTGTCTACCAGAATCTGAACTTGATTTAACTTGACCTATCTCTGCTCTTGGAATTCCACCACTGACTAGAATCATATTCGATCTCTACCTCCTATACTACCGCCGACAAGCTAAAACAACGTCAGATTTAGCAATGGACGAGGAAACAATAGAGTGCAAAAGTTTGTAAAAATGAGCAAAAGAATGACAAGAAAGTATTTTAGACAGTACCTGACACATTATGTAAGGTATGATTTGAAAAGAGTCAGTTATGATATTAGAAAATAAATGTAAGAGAGAAGAGGTCAAAATCTACAAGTGAGACACAAAATAAAACCATCAGATTCAGTGAATTTCAATTTCATGCCATTACCCTAATTCTAAAACAGGATGGAAGGGCTTAAGAACTGCATTGAGCTTAAGAACTAAAGCAGTTACCAAGTCTATCAGAAAGATTCTTCTCTAACTTCTCCCATGATGACGTCTGGGACCCTAGAGTTGCTTGCAAATTTTCTATCTGTCGAAGCAATGGTCTTGTTGTTGATGAAACACTTTGACTCAGTTCTTGGTTTCGATTCTCTGCTTCCTGGAGTCTCTGAATTATGACATTCTTAAGTCATTATTACTGACAGCAGTAAAAACACTAAAAATGCTAGCAAACAAACTTTATGAGAGATTTCGGGAAAAAATTACTTGTTTTCTATTACTTTCTAACTATTCAATCCTTAAGTTATAGTTAAGTTGCATAATGGAGTAACTAAGTATGTGCTTCTTTCAAAGCATTTCTATGTAATGACAGCCTTTGATTACCTTCAGGTAATAAAGAGTATCATCCAAACTTCTTAGTAGTTGCCTCCTCTCTAAATATTTCTAAGTATTTATAAAACAGGAAGATCAATATGAGTGGAATTTTCTCCCCCTTCTCCTGCACAACTTCACTGACTGACATCAACAGAGTAGTAGCATAAAAATTAGGCATTGCTTTCTGCCCCACAGTAATCAAAGACTGATAATAATTAATCAATCAGCCATTACAAATGAAAAAAAAACACTCAAAATACTACATATCATGATAAAATTACTTTCTAGAAAATTAGTTTTTTTCTTATACATTTTTGAAGTGCCCACTCTGATTTTATTCACATAAACCACATACAAATACAGAAAATGAAGAGTATGGCAGTAATCTTCTCAACTCGAAGAACATTACCCAATTAACTCATTTATTATTTTTAGAAAAACATCTCAAGATTTGTATTTTAGGGAAACTCTGACAAGTACCTGCTGGAGTTCACTGATCTCATGGCGTAAATAATCCTCTTTTCTGGCAGCTGTTTGCTCTGCACGTTGCAGTGCCAGCCTAAGGTCCCCCACCTGCACGAAGAGAACCAACACACTATCACAACCAACGTCAAATATTATCTCTAACTTCCTGCTATTATCTTTTGTGTTGTGTTGACTTACGATTACATATGACTTATGATTCATATATAATATTCTATGCTATCCATGAGCAATTTACATGCAATATCACATATCTCATTCTTCAGGCAATCCCTGAACCACATGTACTCAATATGTACCTATGAAAGCACAATAGGTGTACACACATACACACACACATACACACATGAACATATACATATGTACAAGGTCCAGACACTGACATACAATATAGGAGGAAACACAGTGCATCCATGAATGTTTTCAGTGTAAGGCAGAATGTGATAGGAACTATATGAGCTTAAAAAACTGGCTGCTATATTCACACACAGCTGCACAGGTTGTAAACTTGCTATAGCCTTTGCAGAAAGCATTATGGCAAGATATTGAAAGAATCATCAAACTTTTTACATTCTTTAATCTGATCATCCTAGTCCTGAGAATTCACTCTATAGAAACAGATCTATAAACATACAAAAATATTCTCTACACTGTCAGCTAGACTAACAAAAACAAAACAAGAAATGCTGCAAATACCCATTAGCAGTAATTTATTTTTGCCAATGTTGATACAACAGGAATATGCCCAATAAAAATATGACCACAAAAAACATGCATAAGTGTACAATTTAATCTTAAATGAAAAAAACTATAAAATAATATGAAAAAAGTGTGAAAGTGTTAGTCACTCAGTCATGTCCAACTATTTGCAACCCCATGGACTATAGCTCGCCAGGCTCCTTCGTCCATGGAATTCTCCAGGCAAGAATACTGGAGTGGGGCCATTCTCTTCTCCAGAGGATCTTCCCAACCCAGGGATCAAACCCGCATCTCCTGCATTGCATGTAGATTCTTTACCGTCTGAGCCACCAGGGAAGCCCATATAAATGATATCAAATTATAAAAAAAAAGTATATACAGATAAAGACAAGAAATTAATACACAAACTGACAGTACTTGTAAAAGGTGATGTTTGAATGGTAACCCCATGCACTCTTTATCTCAATTCTCTCAATTATTATTGTCCCAATGTATTTTTAATTTAAAATATTAATATTTTATCTATCCCAGTGAGGGAGCAGCAGAAACACAGGAGTATATGGACCATGGTGTGATCTACAACAGCAAAATATTGGAAACAATCCCAATATACATTAATAGGAACTGACTGAATGGTATAGTCACAGAATGATAAACTACAAAACTGTAAAAAGAAATTTTTTTAAAAAAATTCTATGCTCTACCATGGAATGATCACCAGGATGTTTTATTAAGTACATAAAGCAATCTATAAAATGGCATATTACCAAATAGAAAGCTATATTTTATGGAGAAAGGATGTGTGCTCAATCACTCAGTTGTGTTAGACTCTTTGCAACCCCATGGACTGTACCCACCAGGGTCCTCTGTCCATGGAATTTTCCAGGCAAGAACACTGGAGTGGGTTGCCATTTCCTTCTCCAGTAAACAGTAAACTATATTTTATGTAGAAAAGATGAAAGAGGTACAAATAAACATATGTATAAGTGTATGTGTATATATATACACACATTGAGGAGGAATATAAATAAATGTAGATATGGAATTTATTGCATTTACAAATAGAAACACTGAAAAAAAAAAACCTACTGTAGTAAAATGGCTATTTATAGGCAAAGAAAGGGAATGAGGAGGGACTAAGTTGGCAGCAAATGTTACCCTAGTATATTTTGCTATGTAGCTTTCACTTTGGAATCATGTAAATGTTTTACATATTCATGTATAATTAAATAAAAAATGCATTGAGATCAGTGAGGAAAGAATAGTCTTTTCAACAAGTAGTGCTGGAACAATTTGATATTCACATGCAAAAGACCTAAATGTGAGAACTAAGACTATAAAAATCATAGAAGGAAATAGGTGAAAATCTGTGTGATCTTGAATTAGGCAAGAGGTTCTTAAATATGATATCAAAAGCACAAGGAACAAAACAAAAAATAAGTAAGCTGGACTTCATCAAAATTAAAAAACTTTTGTGTATCAAAAGACACTCTGAAGAAAGTCAAAGACAACATAGAAAGTGGGAGAAAAATATTTACAAATCCCACATTTGATAAAGGTCTAGTATGCAGAATATATAAGGAACTCTCACAAATGAACAATAAAAATGATAATATAAAAAAGGGCAAAGGATTTAAATACTTGAATAAATTTCTCCAAAGGAGAGACAGAAATCCAATAATCACATAAAAAGATGCTCAACATTATTAATAATTAAGGGAAAATAAATCAATACCATAATAGATACCATATAACACCCCTAAAAGGGTTACAATGAAAAAAAAAAAAAAAGACAATGACAAATACTGGCAAGAATGTGGAGAAATTGAAACTCCCATATATATGGCTGGTGGGAATGTAAAATGGTTCAGCCACTGTGGATAAGTCTGGTTGTTCCTGTAAAAGTTAAACGTTTAAGACTAACATATAACCCAAGGGTATATATCTAAGAGAATTTAAAACGTATGGTCACATAGAAATAAGTAAATTAATGTTTAGAGCAGCATTATTCATAATAACCTAAAAGTGTAAAAACTCCTGGGTGTATATCTAGAGGAAGTGAAAACACTAATTTGGAAAGATATACACCCTCCAATGTTTACAGCAGCATTGTTTATAATATCCAAGATATGGAAGCAAACTAACTATCCATCAATAGATGAACGGATAAAAAGGTGTGATATATATATAGCTGAAATACTATTCAGCCATAAAAAAGACCGGAATTTTGTCATGTGCAGCAACAGGGATGGTGTGTACTATGATTAGTGAAATAAGTCAGACAGAAAACAAATACTGTACAATATCACTTACATGTGAAATCTAAAAAAACAAAACTAGTGAATTTAACAAAAATGAAACAGACCCATGAATTTAAAGAACAAGCTAGTGATTACCAGAGGGAATAGAAAACAAGGGAGGGGAAAATCAGAAGTACAAGACTAAAAGGTACTATTACATATAAAATAAATAAGCTAATGATATTGTACAGCAAGGGGAACACAGCCAGTATTTGATAATAACTAAAAATGGACTATAACCTTTAAAAAAATGTGAATCACTATGACATACACCTGAAATTTATATAATTATAAAATAACTATACCTCAATAAAATAAATAAAATTTGAAAGTATAAATAACCCAAATATCAATTAATTGATGATTTTATAAGACAAAGTCTGACAAATGTTGGTTTTACTCCTTCATTTGACGTCCATGGATTCCCATAGATGCTATGAATGAGCTCAGGAGTAAACAGATTCTCCGGAAATTATATGCAATGTGTAGTATTTATCTGCATACATGCATTCTTTTGGTTAAGAATGTCCCTAGTTTTCATAGCACTCTCAAATAAGTTTGAAATTCATGAAAATAACAAGCAATACTGGTTTAATGTAAGCATTACTTTAACAACAGTTTAAAAAACACACAATTAATTAAATTTGGCACAATCTAGTATTCTTAGAGAAGTGCCCAATAAGATTATAAAGGAAATGCAACACATATGCCACTATATAAGGTTTTATTCAAATTTACTAATGGATTCTTTATTTTGCAGAAGCACAAAGATTTTTAAAGACTAATTTATCATCCAACGCTTACTTGAATTGCTAATGTTTCCTGCTGCTGACGGGCTTCTTCTTGGGCCTTCTCCAGTGCTGCAGAAAGTTCTTCTTTAGCTCTCATTTCACGACTCAGAGCAGCTTCCTGGGCCTCACTATCCTTTGCAGCATTGGCTTTGTGGAGATCAGTAAGCTCTCTTAAAAATAGATAGATAGTTTTTAATTTAAAATAATATACAGTTAATTACATGACCAAGTTAAGTTTCCATGTAGATTTCCATGAGCTCTACAGAATGAGGAAGTTTACCACGTAATAAACACTGATTACAAGGACTCTGTGAAGCTCGCTTTAACCAGTCATAACTCCATATACCAGAAAGTTTATATGTTATTAATGATCAGATAATAAAAAAAGGTGTTTCTTCCATTTCTTGCTCTGGTAATTGATTTTCAGTGAGTTGAATATTTGTTCATTTTCTTACTTGTATGCACTATCAAGAGCAGCCTGAATACTTCGGTTCTTTTCTTCAAGTTCATTAATGTCTATGTGAAGTCGACCAAGGTCCTTCTCTTGGCGTTCTACCACAGAATTTAGTTTCTTAATATTTTCTCTATGTTGTTTCTCAACCTCTTCTTTGCCATCAAGGACCTATATTATAAAAAGAGAAAAAGGTATATTTCAATAAAAAAATAGACCACAGTCAATAACCATGTTCTAGGAATCTCAAGCATTCTATCAATAATAACAAAGAAAAACCTTAACATTCACTATTTACTTGCTTGAAAATTCCTCCCAAATGACATACCTCAATAATTCATTGAGGTATGTCATGGCCAACTATTCATATTGGAAGTAACAGCAACATATACGTAGAGAATGGTTAATATTCACCTGTTTTAAATGTTGTAACTCTTCTTCAAGCTCTTGAACTTTTTTGTTCAGCTTTGCAATAATATTTTCATTTTCTTTGTCTTTAGTTCTTAATTTCTTAATGATGTTAGAATTATGCAGCTGCTGTTTTGAAAGTTTCTCTCCTGGCAATGGCAAAAAAGTATAAGTTCAAATAATGATGATTCGCTAAGACTGTGCGTAGAATGTTTTCTCTAACCAGTGACAGAAAATGACAGAATATCTTTAAAATCACAATGCTGTAACAGTTAATGTTAAAGTGATTTGGACAGGAATCAGTGACTTGGACATGAATGCTAAAATTACTAAGTAGAAGGATGGTGTGGAACAAAATATTTACAAAATATTTACAGTCTTAAAGAATCATTCCCACATATTATAAATTACAAAGGGAAAAAAATATGCTTTTACAACAGAGAAATCTGGTCATAATCTTAACCAAACATTCAATTCTGACATCACTAAACTGTGCTACAGCCTGACCTTATGTGTCCACTGATGTGATGGAGTAGAAGGTGCACAATATCACCTTTTATATTTACTAGAAATCTGATCTGAATTTAACCATGAAGAAAGTGACAAACTCCTAAACAGGGGGGGTAGTCAACAGGACGACTGGACTCCACAAAATCTTTGATGTCATGAAAAAAATATCCTAGATTGGAAGAAGACTAAAAGAATATAATTTCCAAACGCAATGAACTTTGGATCTTAGGGCAGAACAAATAACCAGACATGAGAGTCATTTTTTGAGACAACTGAGATAAAGGACAAAATACACACTAGAATACACTTCTGAATTAATGCTGATTTTCTTAGATGAGATGACAATGTTGCGCCTGTCAAGAAAAATTGCCCTTGGGAGATGCAGATGGAAGAACTGAGGAGTGGACTACAGAGTCAATGCAATTTCTATCAAAATCCAAATGGCATTTTTCACAAAAACAGCAGGAAAAAAAAAAAAAACCCTAAAAGTCATATGCAACCACAAAAGACCTCAAACAACCAAAGTGAGTCTGAGCAAGAACAAAGCTGGAGATACCACACTTCCTAATTTCCTAATTTCAAAGCATAATACTAAACTATAGAAATCAGAATAGTATGGTACTGGCATAAAAACAGACATATAGACCAATGGAACAAAATGGAGAGCTTAAAAAGTGATCTTCAACAAGGATGTCAAGAGTACAACCATGAGGAAAGGGCTGTCTCATCCATAAATGGTACTGGGATATGCATATGCAGAAAAACTAAACACTATAGCATCATACATCAAAAATAAAAATCAACTCAAAATAGATTAAAGACTTAAATATAAAACCAGAAACTGTAAAACTACCAGAAGAAAACATAGTGGAAAAAAGGGAAAAGTTTTCTGACATAAGTCTTGGGACCTGCTTTTTGACTAGGATCCCAAAAGCATAGGCTACAAAAGCAAAAAAAAAAAGATATGTGAGACTGTATCACAGTAAAAAACTACTGCACATTAAAAGAAACAACAGAGCAAAGAGATAATCTGCAGAATGGAAAAAAATATGTGCAAACCATACACTGATGAGGAATTAATATCCAAAATATGTAAGAATTCCTAGAACTTGATAGCAAAATAAAAAAAAGCCAATTTTGAAAATGGGCTAAAGACATGAAGAGACATTTCTCAAACAGTGTATACGAATGGCCAAAAGGTATAGAAAAGGTGCTCAACATCACCCACCAGCAGGGAAATGAAAATCAGAACTACAGTAAGACGTCATCTCATACCTGTCAGGACAGCCATTATCAAAAAGATAAAAGATAAATACTGGAGAGGATATGAAGAAAAGAGAACCCTTGAGTAACAGTGGTGACAATGCAAATTGGTATAGCCAGTATAGAAAACAGTATGAAGATTCCTCAAAAATTTTAAAATAGAACGACCATATGATCCAGCAGTCTCACTTATGAGTATACATCCAAAAGAAATGAAATGAGGATCTCAAAGAGAGATCTGCATCCCCATGTTCACTGCAGTTTTATTTACAATAGCCCAGATACGGAAATAATCCATGTTTAGTCAATGCATAAACTGATAAAGAGAATGTGACACAGATTGATAAATCTATAGAGAGATATAAACATTATTTAGCTTTGAAAAAACAACTTGCCATTTGTGAAAATATGAATGAATCTAGAGGATGAAATAAACCAGACATAGATACAGATGATCTCACTTAAATGTGAAATACAAAAAAGTTGAATTTGTAGACACAGAGAACAAAATGGTGGTCACCAAGGGCTAGTAGGTAGAAGAAATGGGGAGATGTTGGCCAAGGGGTACAAAGTTTCAGTTATGCAAAATGAATAAGTTCTAGAGATGTAATTTACAGTATAGTGACTATAAATTATCAGCGATCAATGCAAAGAAACAGAGGAAAACCACAGAATGGGAAAGACTAGAGATCTCTTCAAGAAAATTAGAGATACCAAGGGAACATTTCATGCAAAGATGGGCTCGATAAAGGACAGAAATGGTATGGACCTAACAGAAGCAGAAGATATTAAGAAGAGGTGGCAAGAATACACAGAAGAACTGTACAAAAAAGATCTTCACAACCCAGATAATCACGATGGTGTGATCACTCACCTAGAGCCAGACATCCTGGAATGTGAAGTCAAGTGGGCCTTAGAAAGCATCACTACGAACAAAGCTAGAGGAGGTGATGGAATTCCAGTTGAGCTATTTCAAATCCTGGAAGATGATGCTGTGAAAGTGCTGCACTCAATAAGCCAGCAAATTTGGAAAACTCAGCAGTGGCCACAGGACTGGAAAAGGTCAGTTTTCATTCCAGTCCCAAAGAAAGGCAATGCCAAAGAATGCTCAAACTACCGCACAATTGCACTCTTGACACACGCTAGTAAAGTAATGCTCAAAATTCTCCAAGCCAGGCTTCAGCAATACATGAACTGTGAACTTCCATATGCCCAAGCTGGTTTTAGAAAAGGCAGAGGAAACAGAAATCAAATTGCCAACATCCACTGGATCATGGAAAAAGCAAGAGAGTTCCAGAAAAACATCTATTTCTGCTTTACTGACTATGCCAAAGCCTTCGACTGTGTGGATCACAATAAACTGTGGAAAATTCCGAAAGAGATGGGAATACCAGACCACCTGACCTACCTCTTGAGAAACCTGTATGGCAGGTCAGGAAGCAACAGTTAGAACTGGACATGGAACAGCATACTGGTTCCAGATAGGAAAAGGAGTACGTCAAGGCTGTATATTGTCACCTGGCTTATTTAACTTCTATGCAGAGTACATCATGAGAAACGCTGGGCTGGATGAAGCACAAGCTGGAATCAAGACTGCCGGGAGAAATATCAATAACCTCAGATATGCAGATGACACCACCCTTATGGCAGAAAGTGAAGAGGAACTCAAAAGCCTCTTGATGAAAGTGAAAGAGGAGAGTGAAAAAGTTGGCTTAAAGCTCAACGTTCAGAAAACGAAGATCATGGCATCTGGCCCCATCACTTCATGGCAAATAGGTGGGGAAACAGTGGGAACAGTATCAGATTTTATTTTGGGGGGCTCCAAAATCACTGCAGATGGTGACTGCTGCCATGAAATTAAAAGACGCTTACTCCTTGGAAGGAAAGTTATGACCAACCTAGATAGCATATTCAAAAGCAGAGACATTACTTTGCCAACAAAGGTCCGTCTAGTCAAGGCTATGGTTTTTCCTGTGGTCATGTATGGATGTGAGAGTTGGACTGTGAAGAAAGCTGAGCACCAAAGAATTGATGCTTTTGAACTGTGGTGTTGGAGAAGACTCTTGAGAGTCCCTTGGACTGCAAGGAGATCCAACCATGCCATTCTGAAGGAGATCAGCCCTGGGTGTTCTTGGGAAGGAATGATGCTAAAGCTGAAACTCCAGTACTTTGGCCACCTCATGCAAAGAGCTGACTCATTGGAAAAGACTCTGATGCTGGCAGGGATTGGGGGCAGGAGGAGAAGGGGACAACAGAGGATGAGATGGCTGGATGGCATCACCAACTCGATGGATGTGAGTTTGAGTGAACTCCAGGAGTTGGTGATGGACAGGGAGGCCTGGCGTGCTGCAGTCTACAGGGTCGCAAAGAGTTGGACACAACTGAGTGAACTGAACTGAACTGAACTGAATACTGCACTATAAACCTGTAACTTGCTAAAAAAAAGTAGATGTTAAAGCCTCTCATCACACACATACAAAATGGTAACTATGTGAAGTGACTGATATATTACTTAGTTTCACTGTGGTAGTAATCTCACAATATATACATATAAAAAAGTCACACTGTACACCTTACAAATACACAACTTTTATACCTCAACAAAGTTGGATTATTCCCTGGTAGCTCAGCTCAGTAAAGAATCTCATGCTACGCACGAGACCCCGGTTTGATCACTGGGTCAGGAAGATCACTGGAGAAGGGATAGGCTACCCACTCCAGTGTTCTTGGGCTTCCCTGGTGGCTCAGACGGTAAAGATTCCCCCTGCAATGCACGAGACCTGGGTTCGATCTCTGGGTTGGAACGATCCCCTGGAGAAGGAAATAGCTACCCGCTCCAGTATTCTTGCCTGGAGAATGCCACAAAGAGTCAACACAACTGAGCAACTTTCAAGGGCTTCCCTGGTGGCTCAGTCAGTAAATGAGGGAGACCTGGCTTCGACCTCTGGTTTTGGAAGATCCCCTGGAGGACAGCATGGCAACCCACTCCAGAATTCTTGCCTGGAGAATCCCCATGATCAGAGGAACCCGGCGGGCTGCAGTTCACAGGGTCACAAAGAGTCGGACATGACTGAGCAGCTAAGTACAGCACAGCAAAGTTGGATTAAAAAAAGAATTTAGGAGTGGAATGATACGATATCTGTCAACTACGTTCAAGAGGTTAGGCAAAAGGGTAGTATATGCATGTGCAGAAAGATATGGAGGCGGTATAGCTAGATCTTAACAGTCAATGACTCTAGTTAATGAAGTAATCAGATACTCATTGTAGTGTACTCAGCTTTGAGACTTGCCTCTCTTCAGCTATGACTTTAAAAATACCTCTAGGGTATACAGGAGCAGTATGTGAATACACCTATATGAAATCATTCTGAAGTTCATTAAGCAAAAGAAAACATCAGCTCACTCCCCAATTAAATTAATAAATTCCAACACAGTGAAATTTGATATTGATATTTTAAATAATTTTTTAAAATTATGAAACCACGTACTTAGCCTTTTCCTCAGTCTCTAATGCTGTAACAGAAAATAGTAACAGACTGCAAGATGTCTTGGGATATGTTTAATCAACTCTTCCTTCTTTTATTTTAGTGCTTAGATTGTTTTTAATTATCTCTGTACCTATACTTCCCTCTCATTAAATTATAGTGCCTAAAGGACAGGGAATGTGTCATTTATTACACATTTGTCATTTGTCTATATGAAACAGAATCTGACCAACTAGCTGTTAAATATAAGCTGAATAAATGAAAAAGAAGAATTGGACAAAACTATTTCAAATGAAGTGATTAGTTCCAATTACTCTCAGTCTGGAAATTCACTTAAATGCAGTGATTTAAGTACAGAAATGTTCATCCCACTATGATTTGTAATATTAACATTTTAGAAATATACACATAACATTAGGAAAAGAAAAACAAATATGTCTATATAATGCACTTTAATACAGTCATTAATAATGGTATCAAAGTGCATTTAATGGCTTAAGGAAATTTAAAAGAAAGAACACTGCAAATTAGATATATGATATTATGTTTAAAAACATATTAAAAATGCAATAAAAGGAAACAAATTAATAATTCCTTATAAAACTGGATTATGATCTTTTTTCTCTTTCTTCATATACTTCCTATAACTTAAAAATTTTCTGGAAGCAGCAAGCATTATTTTATAACTAAAAAAACTTTAAGAAAAAGAAAAATTTATTTAACCATCTTTTCCAAAACTACCTTCTTTCCTATGACATTCCAATGTCCAACTGCAATGTTTAATCTCCTGAAGAATCTTTAATTTTCATAACCCTATTAATTATAAATCTTTTCATATACAAAGTGTTTAATAATTGAAAAATTAAAATAGGAATTTAAGAAAAAATTCACTATCAAATTCCAGAACAACAGAATGATACCATATAGTACCCAAGCTAGAGATTCAGATACTATATAAACTCTATAATTAGAACTTTCAAATATCTTGGTTTAAATCAAGGCTCTAAAACCTGTTACAAGCTTCCTTAGGGAAGCACAAAATTCTATTTCTCACAGAGTTGGGTTTTTTTTAACTCCCTAGAAACAAAGCTACATACATTATAGTTCTACTTCTCTACATGTTGCTCCACATTCTTCCATCAACTGTTATCTATCACTTCTGAAGCTTAAGTCCAAACCTTTCTTGCTTCCCATGTTTTTACATTAGGAAAAAGCAGCACTTAGTCACATGTTAAGTATTTTATTGTCACAATATTTTTCACAACTGACTGAATATTTTACGTACCTTCTTCCATTAACCCTCGGATCTGCTCATCTTTCTCTTTCAAAAGGTCTGCCGTTTCACTACTATTTAATCTAGTAGCAAGTTCTTCTTTTATACTTTTGATTTCCTAATTAAAAAAAAAAAAACACAAATACCATAAAGAATTAATTTCATTCTGGGCATATTTTTCATTTTTTCCATATTCAATTAATTGCATTTTCAGTAACAATCCGTAAGTTTTGTTAACCTGAGTTTATATCACCTTGTTTAATCAAAAGCAAGTAAAGAGCTTTGAAAATGACATAGAAAACTTAAAATCAGACATAAGCAGATTTTAATATGGAAATGTAAATGAGAGTAAATTAACTTTCAACACCCTTTTTGAGTATCTCTACACATATTTTCTACAGTTGAGACATTATTTTTGGAACATTCAACTAGTATATCTCCATTTTTCACTGTATTTCTTTTCCTCATCTGATACTTAAAGTGAATATTCCTCATCCTCATACTTTAAAATATGTTGCAAAGTGAGAGGAAAAAAACATAACTTCATAAGGTTCAATCTAATTAAGCAGAGATTTAATAGAAACATGTTACGATATTTTACCTTTGGAAACAATGGTGATATAAAGTGTCCTATGATTTAAAATTTTTCACAATGCTTTGAAACTAAACAACAGCTCAAATCAACTAACATTTACTAAGTATTTAAAGTATACTTTGTATCCAATATCATTTAATCCTTACAACAGTCCTGGCAGGGAGGAATTTGTACTATTCAACTACACAAGTAAGAAAATTAAGATTAAGAAAGCTTGAGCAAACTTTGAAGGTCAGAAAGCTATAAAGAGGTAGAGTTATAACTTGAACCCAGGTCTGTGAATCCCTAAAGCTTATGCTCTGAACTATCAACAGCACTGCTGTCCATTTTCAACTGCCAAAATTCCATCCATCAAGGTCCAGGAAGAATATCATACCTTCCATCAAAACACTCAGTTCCTCTGATTAAAATCCGTCCTCCACGATGCCATTTCAAAATCCTTATTCATCCACCTACTACTATATGTTTGTTGATATTATTTGTCTTTCAAACTAGGAAGGCAAACTCTTCACTTAAGGTAATTCAATTCACCTTTAAATTTCCAATGGATCCTAAGCAGGGAGTTCATACATGGCAGTACACATAAAATGTATTAAAAAACTTAGGACCCAAGATTTTTCCACCTATTAATATAACTGGTTTGGATCTATTTTAGATCTACAATGCAAAGCGCACTACAGAAGACAAACATTCCTTAAAATCTACTTTTTGTACTGTATTCAGATGGAATGGAGCAAGAACAAGAAGAATTAAGTTAGTTAAGATAGTCTCAGGTTACTGTTACTGTCTTAAATGATACTAATTGGAAGTCACTAATTAAATCAGCCAAGCAGACAGAAGTATATCATGTATTTCTTTTCTGTAAAAATATGCACAGAAAAATTATAAATTAACATTGGTCAAGAAAGGGGAAAACAAGCTTAGAAAGGCACCTAATAAGAAATGCTACTATTAACAGTTGAGATACAAGCAATAATTAGTAACCTATTGGTTACTAATTTCTGAAATAGCCAAATTATAAGAAATATTTATTCTAATTACAAGAAAATATTTCTAAACTGCTCCAAATGATAAGAACTAGAACAATGGTTTCCAACCAGGAGTATTTTTGCTCCTGGGGGACATTTGGTAGTATTTTCAATTTTCATAATTGGGGGGGGACTGGGATGGCAGGTGGGTAAGGCAAGACAATACTGTATCTTGTAGATATGGGCCTGGGATGCTGGTAAATCCCCTACAATGTACAGGACAGTGCACTACAATATAAAATCATCCAGCCCAAAATAGCAACAATGCTGAGGTGGAGAATCCTACATTAGAATAAATCAATATTTTATTCTAACATTCAATGTCACTAATCATTAGGAATTTTTACTTTAAAATAACTTTAACTTGAAAGATTGAGTGTGTGTGTATGTGTGTGTGTGTATATTTGAGGTGGAAGTGAAAATAACAAACGAGAATAATGATAACTTTAAAAATTTATAGAGTACCATTTAGATTTAAGTGTTATTTATTTTGATGGAATTATAATTCATAAAAATTATTCTAAAGATCCTTGCTACACACCTTGCAAGGACTTTACACACAAAGTGTACAAACAAATATTTGCTTAATTTTTTTAAAGTATCAAAAATCTGAAATTCTAAAGGTACTGAAAAATCTAAAATTTAAGTGTTAATATACTCCATGGTATTCTTTTAATCTTACTTTTTTTCCCAATACCAAAATATTATTAATGCACTCCTCAAAAATATATGTCTCTATAGAGTTAGATTAATATTATTTTAAACTTCCATTACCTTTTTAGCAGCATCTCTCTCTTTGCAGGCTAGCTGAACTTTCTTTTCCGCTTCTGCAATTCTTTGAGTAAACTCATCTTTCAAGGAAGAAATACTGCTGCTCTCTTCTTTCACTCTGATCATTTCACTAAATTTAAAATAATACTAAGACTGAAAATATGTGTTTATATATTCCAAAATTGAGCTCAGTTTGCCCCCCAAAAATAACAACATTCTCTTCAACATGCACCTTACTAAAATAGATTAATTTGAGGAGTGTTAACTTTTAAGAGAAAAATTACCTGCTTATTTTAAAACATTTCAAAGAAAACTCATTAGAAATTGAAAATGTCACCAATATTTGATGTGCAAAAATTAGAAAAAGATAAATAAAACTTGTTATTTCTGAATCTTATTGTGAAACATTTTGCTATTCACCTCCTTAAAGCAAACCAATGCTCAATTTTTTTTTAAACTGTAATCTAAGTTTTCTCTAAATATACCTTTTAAATCTCTAATACTAAAAGATTATTAATAACTAAAAAGGAAGAAGTTTTTCTGTTATTGTTTTACGAAACACCCCTCTTCAGTGCCACTGGTAAAAAAGTAAGATAATTTGAGGAGAAAAGTAATCTCTAAGGGTAGAACTGAAATGCTATTCAATTTTCAGTAATTATAAATAAGTTAAAATATAAAATATTTCAATTTAAAAAACATATTTAAGTAACAACCAAGTGCATGGGCCAATACAAAATGAATAAAATTAGTCATATTTGTACTTACTCTTTCAGATTATCATAAGCTTCTTCTAGAAGTGCTTTTTCTTTACTAAGAGATAATAACTGAGCTTCCCTTTTATCCAGTTTCTCATTCAGAAATTCAACCGTCTAGATAAGAAGAATACACAAAAGTCCAACATTTAACTTTAAAACATCATTTTTACATGCAGGTAAAAACTGTAAAGGTCACCTAATCACTATAATAAATCAGCATTGTTTCATAAAAAGAATTAAAAAAAAAAAAAAAAACACAGTGGACATAGAACAGCAAGAACTCATACACAGTGGGTAGGATGGTATAAATCAGTAGTACAACCAGAAAGCTGGATAGCTGGTGGTTTGGTAAAATGTTTTGGAAAACAAGCAATATCTAGGTGAAAATCTATATAACCTTTCATGTAGAAAATTCTATTTTTAGGTGTACCTCAGAGGAGAAAACTCTTGCATAATTGTACAAGAACATTTGTAGCAATTTGTAACAACAAAAATGTAGGGAAGAGTGGACATGTCCAGTAAAAGAAGAGAGGAAAATAGATGCAATCAAAAAAGATCAAAGCCTCTACTGATGTTCTCTATGTTATCTGGGTAGTGGACATACAAGTGTTTGCTTCTCCACATTATTTTTTAACCCTAATGTGTAAACTTTTTAGCATGATACACTGCATTTAGTCCAGTGGCTAAGACTCCATGTTCCCAATGCAAAGGGCCGGGGTTCGATCCCTGGTCAGGGAACTAGATCCCACATGCTGCAACTGAAGAGTCTGCATGGCACAACTAAAACCTGGCATAGTCAAATAAAATAAATATTAAAAAAAAAAAAAAAGCAAAAGTAATTTTAGAAAATCCATAGGCACGTAACTTTAAAATCTCCAGAATATATCAGTATGGTGCTGCTCCTGCTAAGTCACTTCAGTCATGTTCAACTCTGTGAGACCCCAGAGACGGCAGCCCACCAGGCTTCCCCATCTCTGGGATTCTCCAGGCAAGAACACTTGAGTGGGCTGCCATTTCCTTCTCCAATATATCAGTATAAAGCCAAGCAAAAAGAAATGATCAGACTATCTAATTCCTTAGGGCTTACTGAAGCAGTAATACACCTGTGCATGAGGAACAGTGCCTTTTGTACTAAAAAATAAAGTCCTAACCTGATATAGGTCTAGGTTAACTTAGAAATTACTGACCTCCTAAGAATGGTTCAAAAATATCTTAATAATAAATAGTGTTTCTAGGAATTGAAACTGCTATTATAGCTAGAGACATTTTGTTTGTGAAAAATATTAAACCTAGTTAACAGAATCTGGTACTTTTTGTACATTACATAATTAAAATACATGACACTTAGAGAACATTTCTTCAAGATATCCTGTATCTCAGAGGAGTCTACTACAGATGCCAGATTAGAGTCAATTTCTATACCTAAAAATCATAGAAAAAACAAAACTGTGACTTAATATCAAAAAACTTTCACCACTTTCCTTTTGCCTGCCAGGCTCCTCTGTCCATGGGATTCTTCAGGCAAGAATACTGGAGTGGATTGCCATGCCCTTTTCTAGGGGATCTTCCTGACCCAGGGACTGAACCCACATCTCTAGGTCTCCGGCATTGGCAAAAGGGTTCTTTACCACTAACACCACCTGGGAAGTTTTTTCATCTACTAGATAAAAGCAATTTGTCATTCCTAAGCAACACCTTTGATCCTTGGACATTTCTCTTTTTCATTTATTCATTCAGCTATCAATAGGAAATATCAAAAACAACATAAACAAGAAAACAAAATGAGGCAATTAATAACAGAAAAACATCAATGATCTGAAACCAAATTTTTTCATTTAAGATCTCCCTACAAATAATGTGAACGTGCAAAAAATGTTTGGTGTAAGAAAAATCATGTAACATTTAGATTTGCTTGTGCTCTTCTATCTGCAAAGGAGTTGAAGGTATCTGTTTACATAAGAAGACAGTCCTTTACAAACTGACAAAGAATATATAGCAAAAGACAATATTAAGGTGATAAGAACTCAACAGTAAAGGCCTATGATGGGAATTTTTTATGCTCAGTTATACTGAAATATCAACTTATGTTACCATAGCTGCCTTGAAGAAATTTCAAATAACGTCAATAGTTCTTCATCTTTAAGATCCTTAACACCACACTTAAATGGCAAAAGGCCTGTCTTTTTTAATCAAGACAAATCATTAGGCATCATTGAACATTAAAAATAAACCAATGATTTAATCTCTGAAGAACATATCAAAAAACCCTCTTCCATTTCTTAGAGTTACCTTGCAGACATCTTCCTTCTCAGAAGGTGCCTCTGGCTGGTTTGAAGCTTCAGGCTGCTCAGCCTCCTCAGCCAACACAGCATGTCCTTCATTTACTGATGTGGAAGAAACCAAGATATCAGGCTGTTCGCAGTTAACAGGAGTTGCACTTCGTCCACTTTCTTCCATTTCTGTTTCCTCATTGGGCATAATTAATGTTTCATTTGCTTCTTCAGGTTTTCCTTCAACAGATTCAATTGTTTTGGTCTTTGGAGTTGAAGAATTAAGTATAATAGGTACTAGAGCATATCCCTTGCCTGACAGTTCATCATCTGAATTGATTTCGCTGACACTACGGCTATCTAATGACTGTACACTAAATGAGTCTATTCTTTCAAAAGCATCAGATGAGCAGCAACTCTCAGTGAGTTTTTGGAAATCATCTAAACGATTATATTCAGGACAAGCAGATGCTGAGAGAAGCTGAAAGGATGTCTGCATCAAGTGCAAGCTTGATTTTGAATCTGTATGCTCTTGTCTAGAACTTGCTGAGCTCTCACTTATTACACTTTCATGATCTAAAACTTCAATATCACTAGTGGTAGAAGTACCTGACGAGAAGGTACTAACAGGAGGAGAAGGTGTATTGCTCTGTCGGTCTTCATGTTTTTGTTCCTTAGGTTCCAAAGCCATGTCCTTGGTTTCTGCTGTGAGAGGCTGTGTAGACATATTAGATACATTTTCCCTAGTTGTTTTCACATTCATAACACTTTCAGATACTTTCAAATGCACTGTTGGCACCTTCGTATCAGATTCTTTAGTAACAGTTTCTTCGTGCTTATCCTCAGTTTTAGGTGACAGAGTACTGACTGCCAGAGTTTCCTTGGATACACATGGAGGAGAGTCCTTTACTTTTGACTCAGTGGCTTCAGTTGTTCTTGACTGTCCAGTGTGCAAGGACTCCTGTAAGGTGCTTTTCACTTCTTCTTCTGGTCGCTGTGATTTAGCTGGTGGTTTTGATACCACTGGACTCTTCTGAATGGTCTGGACATCAGCTGGAGAGAGAAAGGCACTGAAGAAATTTTCAGATTCATCTACCACAGTTCTCCGAACTGGCTTTGTAATTGCTTTAGGAGAGACTACTGGCTGACTCTGAGGTTCAGTGTTGGATTTTAACCCCCAGGTTGAAGTATCCCATCCTCCACTGACAGGGGGACTTATTCCTTTGACAAAAAAAAAAAAAATTAAAAAAGAAAATTTTAGACACACATATAAAGTATGCAAATTGCAATAATTATTGTAAGTCAATATAAATACGTCTTTTTAAAATTCTACAAAGTACAACCTATAATTTGTATCTGTTACACTCCTCACTTACAACATAATTAATTAGTTCATCGGTTAACTTTGGGCCATAAAGATGAAAACTGGTATGCATTTGCCCAAGAGGAACTAGGAACAAACATGAAAGACTGGACCTGGCATATGCCAGAAACAAGTATGTTATTCTCTCCTACAAAAAATTAATAAAGTAATGGTAGATGTTAATAATCCATGCCAAGTCCAAAATACATACTATGCATCTCACAATAATAGGCAGTATCTTCACTTACAGGTCATGTGGAGTCATGAAAAATAGAATCTACCTTCTATATAGTTAGTTTCATATTAATTCTATTCTTAGAATATCAATGATAAAGCATCATTATCAGCTATACAGACAGTAACATTCAACACTGAACCCAAAATACTGGTGACAAACATTCTTTATCAAAGATCAAAGTAAACTAATGGGAACAGTAACTTCTAAAGGACAAACTCATTTCCATCCACTTAATGACAAACTCACTTTCCAAGTCCCACTCTCCAAACCAACTCCCTGAGAAACTTTTGTTCTCTTGCTGAACTCTAAATTATGTTAATAATTAGTAGAAGGTCATATGAATTTCAGAATTGCATTTTTAGAATTATTGCTTTTTGATAAAGATAGCAGTTTACACTAGGATTTAAAAAAAAAAAAAAAAACCTGGAAGAAAATAACCATCTTCTGGGCAAAAAAGGTAATTGTGTCAGTCATACAAATAATATGTTAAATTATTTTTAACATAATTTATACAATGATAAAAAATGGCATATTTGCTAAAATACTTTTAAGCATTTCTTAAAAAAAAGTAATTGTGTCAGTCATACAAATAATGTTAAATTATTTTTAACATAATTTATACAATGATAAACAAAAAATGTCATATTTGCTAAAATTAAGCATTTCTTAAGAAAAAAAGTCACCCATTTCTAAATTCAAAAGTGGCTGAGCAGAATTTATCACATACTGTGAACAATTAGAAGTTGTTGGGCAGAGCACAAGTACCTAAAAGCTCCTAAAAGCTGTCAAGCCTGAAACTAAAGTCTATCCTAATTTAATATGACTTTGGAGGTATGTAGGAAACTTTAGCTTGGGGGTATAGTATTATATCCATTTATTCAGTACAGCAGAACAGTGGGAAAAAAGTGAAAAACAAAATTAAAGATACAAAGGAATGAGCAAGATAAAATGCTGTATTAAGTTATGTCAATGAATGATAGAACTCAAATTTACCAGCTGGATAAAGTTTTACACAAATCGTGGAGTTATGCGATATTCACTTGTGATTATGATTATGCGATAATCATTGGTCATCTTTTAGTGATGGCAACGTAAAACACAGGTGATCAGTGAACATTTATAGCATTTCACTAAAACCTAAACCTATTCTGGAAAACCTATTTTTTTAAAAAAATGAATCACAGAACAGGATTCAAGTCCCGGGTAAACTTGAACAGAACTTCTTTCTGATACACAGAAAGAAGTATCCTTACAATTAATATTCTGTCTCTTTCAAAGTTTAGTCATTCAATATGTGGGGTAGCCCGACAAAAAGGAAGTTGAGCTACTCCCACCAAGGTCCTACGCAGTTCAGTTGCTCAGTCGTGTCCAATTCTTAGCGACCCCATGGACTGCAGCACGCCAGGCCTCCCTGTCCATCACCAACTCCCAGAGTTTACTCAAACTCATGTCCATTGAGTCGGTGATGCTATCCAACCATCTCATCCTCTGTCGTCCCCTTCTCCTCTCGCCTTCAGTCTTTCAGGGTCTTTTCCAGTGAGTCAGTTCTTCGCATCAGGTGGCCAAAATATTGAAGTTTCAGCTTCAGCATCAGTCCTTCCAATGAATATTCAGGACTGAAGTTAACAGGATGATGACATAAACACTTGAGCCAAACCATCTTAAAATGAGGTACCTCAAATTTAGGTCCTAACTTCTCAATTACGTAAAATTAGAAACAAACCAGAAAGAAGTAGTCAGGAATAATTTATTCTTTCTCTTAGAGATTCACACTCCGAAAGAGGGGCCAATCTTCACGCCACACACCAAAAGGATAAACTGTTCCTTAGACTTAACGCCAAAAACAACTGAAGATCCCTGAAAGATAAAGCCCAAGGTCTCAGAGAAAGAGACCGGACTCTGATGGACTAGACTGCGCAGCAAGCCGCAACCGCCAGGCGCGCCCCCACGGACCCTCCCCCTGGTGGAGTGGCCGAGAGGAAGTGACCGCGCGTCTCGGTACCACACTCAGGGCAGCACCTGAACCCGAGGAGCCGTCCCAGGAGAGACGCTCATAACAGAGAACAGGAAGCGCTTGCGAACTCGCACTGCTCGCCAAGTGTTTGCGACTGTTCTTCCCGTCGCTATGGACCGATTTCGATACTGGGTTCTCCTCCGGGGTTCGGAGCACGCAGCGCACCGGGGCTCGGGGGAGGGGGAGAGGGGACTGTGCTCCGTGGTCTGTGGAGCGAGGGCGCGGGGCCACTCGCACGGAATCGGGTCCCCGTCAGCCCCCAACCCGGGGCCACAAGAAAGGAGGGACCCCGGGGCTGGGTTTTCCCTCGGGACCACAGCAAAGCTCAACTGAGAGGCCAAAGCAGCGTTCGGGGCCGTGCTGGGGGCTAGGACGCGCAGGAGTCCGTCGCTCAGCGACAGGCAGGAGCCCGGCCCCCCGCCCCCCGCTTCACCTGTTGGCCTCTTGAGAGACGCCCGCGGGATAGAGGGACGCCGCCGCTCGCGCCCTTACCTGGCTCTCCGTACGGAATGGTCTCGGCCCAAGCGCTCGGCTCCTCTTCCTGGATGTCCAGGACCCTGTCGATGGACTTCTGGGCCTGAGACAGGGCCTGCTTGGCGAAGCTGGAAAGCTGGGAGGCGTTGAACCAGCTCATCTCCCCTCCTCAACCGCCGGCGTTGGCGGCGGCGGCAGCGGCAGCACCAGCACCGAGCGGGAAGGCCAAGGGAAAGGCTGACGGTCGGGGGCCCGGGGGAGGGTGCACGGAGAGCCTCGCCTGCTTCTCCACTCGGCGGGCCCTGTCAGTGGGAAACCATGACCCCGAAGATCTCCCCCGAGCCCGAGATGTTACCCTCGCCGCTTCCCACACAGCTGAGACGACAGGTCCAACTGCGCAGGCGCTAGCTGCTTCCACGTACACAACCGGCAACTCCGGGAGCCCGGAGTTCCGCCCATAGACGGAAGAACTGAAGAATGTTGACGTCACTTCCGGGAATGCAGGCTCGCCTATAGTTACCGAGGAACGCGGAACGCTTCGTATTGAAACTGGTTCCAGGCGTACAGCGAAAATTCTTCGCCCCGGGATAAACTCTGTGGCTAAACCAGCAGAGACTGATGCCTTAGGGAGGAATAGGCAGGTTTTTTCAAGTGGGTTCCTTCCTGTAAAACAGCTCTCGTACTAAGAGCTAGCGCATTGCCATTAAAAATAGGGAAGTTGGCTATGGCATTTCTTTCATAAAGCCTTCTCTCAAATATTTAATCAGTTGTGTTAACTCGGCCTCAAAGAGTAACTTTGGGTTTGGGTTTGTCTAAAAATACTGCTCATCGTATGAAAGACCTTACTCGGCCCACCTGATCCGAGAAAATAAAAAGCCATCTTCCCCAAGGAGGAATTAGAACAAGACACAATCTCCTCCTCACAATACAGGTCGACTCTCAGCTACAGTTGAAACAAACTAGCATTAAGACTAGTACTCTATACCGTGCATATTATTTAAAACACACCTTTTTTGCATGTGCTCATCAAACAAATCAAATTGGTGGCCTCCCTAATCTAGTCAGCAGCTGTTTGGTTAGGCCACCATGTTAAAATTCTATCAACATGTAAAAGATTTCATACAAAAACCCAGACTTCCAGTTGATTTTGAAAAATATGTACACCAACATGCAACAGTCAGCTGGAACAGTTGCCCCTTTTGACAATTTTCACTCCAGGATGTCACAGTCCCCACTATTCTAATTACACTCCCACTCTCACTTGTTTTTGCCTAATGAGTATTTTACCCCACTGCAAGGAACCATGTCATAAATGAATTATTTTTATTTATTTTTTAGCCAGATTTAAACTCTGCCTGTGAGAAGTTATGATCTTCTCATAATTTTATCTAACTTCTGTAAAAATGTGCATAATGAAACCTTTACAATTCAGTAATGTACAAAGTAGTACTAAATAACTCAATGTAACTTCAAACAACTTTAGCTAACTAGCCTGAGGAAGTGTCATGTTAGACTTGGAAACCCTTCCAAGACTTCTAACTGTGTAGTTTGAGGTAAATGACCTAAATTTCTAAATCTATTCAGCTCTCAGATGAAGATAATACCACATTCTCACAAGGCTACTTACACAAGAATTACCGTTGTACCTGTATATAGCACCTGTAAGCTCAATCTGTATACAGCACCTGTAAACTCAATGTGTAACTTTTTAAGGAAATCGTATGAATTTATACCATGTTTTTATAATGAAACAAATTACTTGTCAATATAGAACTGGAAAGAATAAAAATAAATGAAAATCTAACCCAGTGACACATAGTCACAAAGCATTTAACAGAAAACTGCCAGAAAAATCAAAAACAAAGAACATGTACTATATGTTCCCACACTAAGATACTAAAACTCATTTTCAGTACTTGTGTTTAATTCTGTTTTAAGCCTTAGACTTTTGGAAGGGGGAAAAAGCATTTCAAGAGGCCCTAATATAAAAATTAAGTCATTCCATTTCATTACATTATTATGCCAGAGCAAATTAAATCAGTAGGTATTTATTGTTGCTAAAGTACTAATTCAAGTACTATAAAATTTTTGTATTAGCAACTCTGCTACATGTTTTAAAATTATTTCTACATCAGTACAGAACTACTAAATATATTTTTAAAATTTCAGTGAGAAAATTAGACAATATATGATTTTTATTAATAAATAATGTGAAAGCATCAGTGGTAATGGTTTAAACATTAAATTCTTTTAAACATCCATGTCTTGGCTTTAATGTGCATATTGGCCTCTATGGCACTGAAGGTAAACACATGAAAATATTTCCTATTTCCATGCACAGGTGTTCAGCTATATACCGTTTACAAATTATTATGGACAAGGTAATTTTGCAATAATATTCATTTGGACAGCCACAATTAATATTAAATCAAGCAAGAAGTAGGCTATGTTGAACATATGCTCTAGATGTCAGTATTTAATGTTATTTAAAACTTAATTTTCTTATTTTTTTTAAGGGACATCTTTTTGTATAGTGGGTGCTCAAATGAAAACTGAAGAATACATTCTTTGACCATATCCAAATTCTCATACAAGAGGGTATTTGTCTCCTCCTCTAAAAGAAGCAATATATTTGCTCATTAATCTCCCTCCCCAGGCACCATTTTCCGTATTACTAATGAAAATGCTCACAAGCACCAACCCCAAAATTTTGTCTTCAAGGGAAAGGTATAAAGTTAAAAAAGTGGCTCATATTTTAAAAAGTCAAATTCCAGCAACATTAATGCTAAAAATGACATCAGTTATATTTCTTAGCATCCACAAAGTATAATATTTTCATGAGTTTTCTATTAAGTGCAGATTTATTTTCCTTAAGAAGTAAAATGAAGTTTGAATAGTACAGTCTGTGGTGTGGTGACATCAGCAACTGCCAGTTCTTGCCCATCAACGAGTCCTAATTCTAAAAGAAAAAAAGCTAAATTAACCCAAGCAAAAAAAACATCTCAAGAAAAGAGATAACACATTCACAAACTATAGCAAAGTATGGTCTGAACAAACATCAAAATCCAGTTGTCTTTAATCAAGGTAATATTATATTTGATTTCACACAGATTTTTTAACTCTACTCAAAGATCAATTAATTCTATTAATGTTTCTTAAGATATAATTAATTAGAATGGTATTACCATTCAAAAGCATTAAGAGGAAATCTAAAATAGGCCTTTATTACTTTTACTGAAAAAAACCAGAAGAAATTGATTAGCATTAGTAAATACACTCATTTAAAATACCTTTCAATGTCTTGGAGAGATTTGGCCTTGTTCGTTCTTCAATAGACGTTACTGACTAGAAAACAATAATGTAAAGTACATTAAGTGAAATTAAACTTTTAATTTAATTTGGGGGGGGAGGTGACTGAACACTGATCACCTGTAAGTAAAGTGTTCTATTTTTGCCCTCTAATGTGGCTGTGATAGCTGGAGATTTCATCTGCCTAAATTGTAAGAAAAAAAAATCAGAATCATTTTTCAAAAAAAACAATTCTAGTTTTTAAAGTTGTAAACTCACACATTTTTTTCTACAACATAACAAAAGTCCTGAACACTTACAGAGAAGCACTATTGGTTAGATAATCCAAAACCTCCTGCAGTTTAGCTGATGGAGAAAACTGAATGTTCTGAGGAAGCTGACTGCAAGCTGGGCAGTTTTCCTAGACATAAACACAAATCACGGTGACACATGTATCAATAACAGTGTAATTATAATGATGAAATAAAAATCAAGTTGTTTTATCATCAGTTTTTCATTTCCTATGAACAAATTTTTATATTTTAAACCTGCTTTTCCCAACGGGCTATTTTTCCTAAATTATTTAACTACACAGTATTTATTTTAGGCTGTATTACAAAAGACATATAGTAAATAGGGTTCTGGAAGTCAGAAAATACTCACAAAGGGTGTGGGAAATTTCATTCACATTTCCAACTAGTAATTAATATTTAAAAATCAAAGTATGCATAATCAAAAAAGCTTTCATTAGTATACTACTACTAACCTTTCTCTCTGCTTCAAATGTGTACGTGTACAGTCCATCTACATCGTTGAAAACCAAGTAATTATTAAGGGGAATATATGCGCTGTAATGAAAAAAGTGTTCATTTTTATATAACTGAGCCAGATCAAAACACAGACTTACATACATACTAAAAATGAAACTCATTACCTTGTGGCTATTTTAAAAACCTCAGTGGCACACACAGCTAAAGAGAAAAGAAAATAAAGATGCTTTAACTCAATGAAAATTAGACATTTAAAAACAGAAGTTAGTTACAAATCAGAACAGATAAATTTACAAAGCTATTGATTACAAATAGAAAAATACATACAAAAACACTATTATTTTTAAAAACTGAAAACATAACATTTTATATTTGTTTTGTATAATCCAAATGATAAAGTAACATTACAAGTTTTCTTCCCTCTTCTTCAGATTGAGTAGCCTGTTATACTGATTAAAAAGAAATGGCACTAAAATGTCTTATTATAGAGCATTTTATGTATGAAATAATGTAAGATGAGATATATACAAGGTCCAGTAACTTGTGGTTTTGGGGGCAGCTTAATTATACAACCATCCACCCAAGAAGATAATCAAATCCCCAAAACACTAGTTTTCTGAGATCATGTAGCTGCAGAAATACCAACTTAGGTACTGAAAATCTGAAGGGAAGGAAATAAAATTAAGTAGTGGCCATTTTTCCTCACCTGCAATGACTGCATTTGTGGACGCTACTGCAGGAATGATTCGTTTTACTACTCCTAAAAATATATTAATTAAAATATGGTTATTCCTTTTTTTAAAAAGTAGGTATCTTAAATTAGACAACGATTATTATTAAATATCATGTCCATTACTTGATTTTTCAGGCTTTTAGGTAAGAAAATAGACTTAAGTTTAACCATGAAACAATCTTCTTTCGCACTCACATTATTTTGTATTAACAGCATGTTCAGAATCCTAAGTTATAGTAGGAAAGATAATTCTTCACACTGTTTCATATAAAGATGTGACAATCATATATTAATAACTCCTAAATATTCGGGTGTTTATTTTGCTCCAAGAGTATGAAGATTAAATAAAATTTCAATGAATTTGCATAACATCATGTTAGTCTTATTACTCTGAGTTTGAAGATAAGGAAAATAAGGTTGCGAGAAATGAACAAGATCCACAGCTATACATGTTGTAAGAGATAGGGGTGATATATGAACCCAGATCTGCCCTAATGTACATAGTCTTAACTGATACAGTATACTATACTATCCTCAGTAAGGTTTGAGTAAAGTATGAGGAGTAAGAGCTAACTAGTTTTTCTTCATCTATTAGTTTTAGCCATTCTATTCACAAAAATTTAAGACAAACAGAAAAACTGCCCCTAAACACTTTGTTTCACTCTACAACATGGACTATACAAAATATTAAACACAGTTCTCTATTTCTACCCCACTTTTTTCATATTAGTATCCACAGATTAGGAATGACCAAAGCCCCACCTAAAATCATTTTTTAGGTACAAAATAAATATTCTGTAACTATATTTGTACTGTTCATTTTAGAAAACAAAAATTCTGATAAAAGTAGCTATATTATCTCAGACTGTGAGAGAGCCCTGAAAGATGTGTTTCCAAGATACTAGGTGTTGGCAGGTCAGGTTTTACAAACTTAAGAAAAAAGGCAAATATCTAAGAAGATGTGAAAGGAAGATAGTTAAGGAGCTGGAAAGCTGTTTTAAAAAATTAATTCTGACCATCTGACCATTATGTGCAATTTCAGAAAAGAGGAAATAGGGAGGAGCTAACCTCCTGGCGATTCCTGGAAGCTCTCCAGTGAACCACAAAGAGCAGGATGTAGTGGAAGGAGAAACAGGTTGTCACAAACAGTGAGAAGCTGAAGACACACTGCCCAATAAAAGACTGGACATCTCTTAGCCCTCAAAAAATCTGGATTCCACTTCCAATTTGGCTTCTCTACTCTTAGTCAAGGCCCTCAAACATCAAGCTAAGAACTATACACCAAGCCTTGCTAAAAGTATGGAAGGATAAATAAGACTACACACAGAAATGAGTTTGCACTTCCTGATCAGGACAAACGGAATTCATTTGTTAATTCAAACAATCAGCAAATAAATGTGGATTATATGCCAGATACCATTCTAGGTGCTGTATAGAGGAGCAGTAAAAAAAAATATCTTACAGTGATGGAGGAGTCCATTAGACCGTCTCCTTGGGGAGGTGATCATTTGAATAGAAATCTAAACCATGAAAAAGACCCATTCATGCAATGACCTGGGGAAAGTGCAATTGTGTACATGGCAGGGGCAAAGGTCCCAGAACAGGGATGAATCAGAGTGTAAGGATGAAATATTCTTCATATAGGAAAACAAGGCTATGTGAATTCTGAGCAATTATAAAAAGGTAAAATAGTGAATGGTTTATAAGTCATTATCAGTTGGTATGATCAGGAAATCGTTAAGTTGATACCTGAGGGACAGGCAACCAACCCTGAGGGGAATCTAAGGAAGAGTATTCCAGGCGTAAGGATCAAGAGTTATTAAAGTTCTAAGGTGGGATCATGCTTGGTGTCCTCCAGGAACACAAAGCAGGTTAGAACAATGAGTGTACAAATGCAACAAGTAGTGTGTAAGAATAGAATTTTCAAATGACAGTACTAAAACATCAGTAAACATAAGGAAATAATTACAGGAGAGAAATGGCAGATTTTCAAAAAGACAAAGCTCTTTCTGGTGAGCTTAATCATCTTGGACAAAATTCTTGGAAAGGTGAACTATGAGTAGATACATTAAGAAACATTAGTCACTAAAACTCAGTGTTCGGATTGTTACTGAGACAAGTCACAAGACTACCTCATTTAGTTACCATGACTACTAGCTTTGGAGCCAAGGGAATGTGGAAGATAAGCCTCAATAGATCATCTGGAAAGGTCTTTCATGACATCCTTGTGAACAAGATACAGAAACATGAAGTACTCAAGAACATATGATCAACAGAAGGGAATAAATCTAAAAAGGTCCTGACCAGAAGCATGATTCAGTTTTATCTGTTCTCAGCCACTTTAGTCTAGTTAAAATTTTTAAGTATTTGGAAAAGAGATAAAAGATACTATCAAAACAAGTGATATGAAGCTAAAAAGAATACATTAAGTTGACAGGCATAAAGAACATATTAGGTTGGTGCAAAAGTAACTGGTTTTGCAGTGTTGAAATCTGCCATTTGATGTTGGAATACATTCTCAATAAATGTGAGTATGTTATACATCATTTTAATGTGCATTTCTCACTTTATGTTTTTTTACTAAATGACTTATTACTTGCTATTTATTTTCTATTCATTTTAGACTATGGAAATGATGTTAGACAAAAAGCAAATAAGAGCAGTTTTCTTATTTGAGTTCAAAATGAGCCATAAAGCAGCGGAGACAACTCACAACATCAATACATTTGACCCAGGAACTGCTAACGAAGATACAGCGCAGTGGTGGTTCAAGAAGTTCTGCAAAGGCGACAAGAGCCTTGAAGATGAGGCGCATCATTGCCAACCATTGGAAGTTGACAACGACAATTGAGAGCCATCAACGAAGCTAAGCCTCTTACAACCACATGAGAAACTGCCAAAGAACTCAATGTCAACCATTCTATGGTCATTTGGCATTTGAAGCAAACTGGAAAGGTAAAAAGGCTCAATAAGTGGGTGCCTCAAGAACTAACTGGAAATCAAAAATACCATCATTTTGAAGCATTATCTTCTCTTATTCTACACAACAATGAACCATTTCTTAATGGGATTGTGATGTACAACAAAAAGTGGATTTTATACGACAACCAGTGACAACCAACTCAGTGGCTGCCCTGAGAGGAAGCTCCAAAGCACTTTCCAAAGCCAAACTCACACCAAAAAAAAGGTCATGGTCACTATTGGGGGTCTGCTGCCCATCTGATCCACTACAGAATCCCAGTGAAACCATTACTGAGACATATACTCAGCAAATCAATGAGATGCACTGAAAACTGCGTCTATAGCCAGCATTGGTCAACAGAAAGGGCCCAATTTTTCTCCATGACATTCGACTACATATCACACAACCAACACTTCAAAAGTTGAATGAACTGGGGTACGAAGTTTCACCACATCTGCCATATTCACCTGATCTCTCGCCAACTGACTACCACTTCTTCAAGCATCTTGACAACTTTCTGCAGGGAAAATGCTTCCACAACCAGCAGGCAGCAGAAAACGCTTTCCAAGAGTTCGTCAAATCCCCAAGCATGGATTTTTATACTATAGGAATAAACAAACTTATTTTTCATTGGCAAAAATGTGTTGATTAATAATGGTTCCTATTTTGATTAATAAAGATGTGTTCGAGCCTAGTTATAATGATTTAAAATTCACAGTTCAAAACTGTAATTACATTTGCACCAACCTAATACATATATATACAAACAGCAGGATGAGTTTAAGAATAAACTTAAAAGGACCTATACTTGAATATAAAGGGAAAAAAAAAATGCCATCCCCCAAAACTGCCAAATCTGTAGCAGTGGGATATGGCTTAGCAATTGCATATGTGAAAAAAACTTCCAGATTTTAGCAGACAGTAACCTGAAGGAATCAAAAGTATAGCATCAATGTAAACCACAAACAAACAATACAAAACCCTGGCCTCCTCTAAAACTGCATCAATGCTCAGAAGTGTATCCTAAGACTCATCCTAGAGCATTGCATTCTCACCTGGATAGTTCAGAAAAGTATGGATAACTGAAATATGGTTAGAAGAAAATAGCATGATGGGAATTTGAGTCATGGAAACATATTGATGGGTTAAAGGAACTAGCAAGGTTGATGGGAGTGACAACAATTTGGAGGGTTCAATATGTTAAGGTCTATTACTTGAAAGAGAATTAAATTTACATATGGCATAAGCATATGGCATACTGGGACGATATCCAGCCCACACGAAAAAGATGGAGATTTTTCTTCAATACATAGAAGAACTGTCTTCACAATACTGTCCAAATGTGAAATGACTGCCCCAGAAATGGATAAGCTGCTCTTTCAGCAAAAGATATAAAGTGAAAGAATGGCTTGCCCTGGATGACTCAGGGACTCCTCCAAGCCTAAGTAAGTAAGATTCAATGATTAAATTTCTCCAAGTTAAAAAGTGCTATAATTCTAGTAAACTCAGTTTCCTTCTAACAAATTTGGGGCAGCTGGAAATGGTTATTTCCAGAGCACCTTTACTGAATCACAAAGGGATAGTATTATCTGAAATCACTTATCAATTATTTCGCCCAAAGCATCACATCCTCTGAAAAAGGGACCATCTTAAGATCGTTATTAATGAAAATTCACTAACTTACCTTGAGTGAGTCTATATGTAACACCTCTAATATTATATTGTGATGCTCTTTCCAGGGCTTTTTGGAAAATCCACTGAATATGATCAGGGTCATCACCATCTAATGGAACCCCTTCTGTCAGGAAAGAGGGGAAAAAAGGAATGGAAGACAGAAACATGTACACATAAATCAACTTATTTTTAAGGTAAATGTCCAAATAAATAATATAGACAAGTACCTTATGTAATTCTGAATTAGGAAATTAGGTTTATTACCTCCAAAAGGCTGCTCCTTAGGCCACTGCAATATCCTGACATACTCAATACAGTGTTCTGGTAGCCTGGGCATAGACGCAATGGTGCACATGGGAAAATTAACCTAAAAACACAGTTTGCCTTTTTTAGTGGATTTTAAATAAATTATTTTAAAATGTAACTTCTAGTTATGATCTAGTTTGTAAAGTTTCTTATAATTCATATTAGCCTTCCATTTACAGAAACAAAATATTTAATACTATTAAGAATGCTTCTGAAATTAACACAGCTGATCTAAGTCACTTCACTTAGGTTGATCTCCCTAAAAAAATAGGTTTGCCCTACACTTAAAAAAACATATAAAGTTAAGCTTTGTTAGAACATGGGAAGAATAGGAGTGAATAAATTCTCAAATATGAGTACCCTATTATGTTTAAGATTTAAACTTGAAGATATAAAATTAACCAAAACAAATAAATTTCAAATAAAAACTAATAAAATTATTCATAAATCAGACTTCTAAATGCCCTTTCAAGTGGAAATGCAGATTAAAGAGCTTCATCTTTGGAAATATCATTCTCATCTCTGGTGTCTTTATATACCTGAAACACAGGCAAAAACTAAACAAAACAAATTACAGCTCTATCCCAACATATAACTTTCTAACTGATCCCTTGATCCTTACTCTCTAAATAAAAAACTAATAGAAATGAATTATGAGAACAGAACAGTATCAAAATGATGATATTGAGTCTATGTATATGTGTGCTCAGTCACTCAACCGTGTTCAATTCTTGCAACCCCATGGACTAGAGCCCACCAGGTTCCTCTGTCCATGGAGTTTTTCTGGCAATACTGGAGTAGGTTGCCATTTCTTTCTCCAGCGGATCTTCCCGGACCAAGGGATGAAACCCAAGTCTCCTGCACTGCATGCAGATTCTTTACCACTGAGCCATCAGGGAAGATACATTATGTCTGTATCTTTCCTTAAATAGAGCAAAATTTCGTATTTCATCACCATTCTTCTTAGCATGCCTTTTAAAATATGGTTATTCCTAAGTAAAAATCCTCAATATTGACTAATCTTAATAATGCAACCCTTATTTCACCCCAAGATACTATCAAACAGATGCGGGGTGCTTTTGTGATTACCTGTGGTGGATATAGTTCCAGCGTGCATTCAATACAAGCAGTCATTCCAGGCAGAATCACCCGGGCATTTCCTTTAAAACCTTCTGTCCCCCCATCTATCAAAGGGACAATGGAGCTTGGATCTAATACACCATCTTCATAATTTAGAAGAGATATCTAGGAAAATTGTTTCAAGGGTTTAAAAGGAGAGGGGGATAAGAATTCAAAAAGGGAGAATGCTTTCAACAATTCTAAAAGTCAATCACATTACTAAATACTAATACACCAAACAAGGGATTACATTAGTAGCAGTTTACATCCAAACCTGCAAATTAATGACTGGCAATAAACAATGAACTACATCTATTACTGAAAATTGAATAAACCCTGATTTTTCAAAAATATGACACAAAGTCTCATTTTTAGTATGTTAAGAGCAGCAGGAAGAACTTCAGAGAACTGTAAAAACACTAAGTTTTTACCAGCATGCCATTTATCCATCTTCTGGCTATGATGGAGTCCAGTCCACATACAATTATATGAAATTCTACAAGAAAAAAAATGCAAGTTGAGTTTTTAAAAATGCAGCCACACAAAATGATTCACAATTTCTAAGAAACAAAAAACATTTTTCATTATAAAATAAACATACAGCTTCCAATCCTTGAGTAATCCTTACTCAGAACAGCATATAAAAACGCAGCTAATGGTGCCAACTAAGAATTTAAAAAGTTTGCCATCCTTTCAGTCAACAATATTCCTGAAAAGCCAACACCAAGAAATGAAAGCAAATAAAGAAATAGCAATCAAATAGCTAGCCATCTGTAAAGAGCAACTAAAAAATACAAAAATTTAGTGAGAATTGAATTTCGAGTGGAAAACTTACGTCGATAGAAAGTGTCGTTAAAATCCTGAATCTTGTTGAAATGTCTGAGTATAAGTAAAGGAACTTAAGCTGCTAAAAATTTTTAATTTGTAAGATGAATTCAACAATGCCACAGGATCAAATTATAAATGTATATTTAAAACAAGACATAAGTCATTAGTGTTCAAAGCAATGGAATTCAAGGAATCCGATAAAATGAAAACAATCCTACCTCCTAAAAAAACTGTTTTCTAAACACTCCTCTCCCCTAATGACATAGAATAGTTTCTCTCATCCCCAAGCTTCCATATCAGTATAACTGTATCTCTGTTATACTTTCTGCTGGTACTGCTACTGCTAAGTCGCTTCAGTCGTATCTGACTCTGTGCGACCCCCCATATACTTTCTACTCTGCTGCAATTCTTATGTAAAACCATAAACTCTGGGAAAATAGAATGTGTGTCTTCACCCATCAGCATCAAGCAGAGGCAATAAAAATTTGTTTAGTGAAGGGAACGGGTATGCTATAGTTCCCACTTACAAAGGGGATTCGAATTCTAGGAGTTAACCTACTGCACAGATTAATACACTGTACACCTTAAATTTTTAGTTTTATATGTCAGACATAGGCAATTAAAAAAAAAGTTACTGCAAAACTAATTTTTAGAAAACACAGATGTTTCCAATAGCTTTTTCAGGTGCTAATGATTTGTTATTGATTTTTCCCCCTTGTTGGGGGGAAGGGTGAATTTTCTTCCTTTCTCACTAAACTCAGTTCTTCAAGTCTCTCTCTTTCTACCCAACCTGACCATATAAGCAGGCTTTCCCCAGCCTGGAGGGTGCCAAGAGAACACCACTCAAAACCAGCTAGGAGTGTGAATCATAGTACTTAACATCTGAACAGTACACAAAAAAACAGTATGCAAAAAAACATTTTTTTTAATTGTTTCTAATGGAGCAATTTCATTTAGTAACACATAAATTACACTCCCCTAAAACAAATCATCCATTGCAGGCTTTAAAACCAAAATGGAAAAGAGGGACAATACATAGTATGTGTGCTCTAGATTTTTTTATTATTATTATTCTGGCCTACAAATAAAGAAATATGTTCAATTCTAGCCCTCACCCACCAACACCCTTATTCCTTTTGAATACCAGGCAAACGAGAGGTATGCTAGAAAACGAAGTCAAAAGAGAACCTGAGCAAACATTAGCAGAACAAAAATAGGAGACCCAGGAGCCAGACCAAGAAATGCCATCTCCTGGATTTCTACAAAATACCCAAAGTTCCCCAGATCTAAACAAGGGAGACAGACAAAAGAGTGTACACATTCTTTTTTTCTCTTTCTCCCTATAAGGACATGCATTTGCATGTTTAAACTTTTTATTTTTGCAAAGACAGTACACAGTGTCCCGTATTTCTTTCATGCCGTTTCCCCTAGGGGTTACATCATATAAACTACAGTACCACAGCAAAATTACAAATGTGACACTGGTACAATGTGTGTGTTAAGTTCTGTCATTTAAATACATGTAGATCTGTGTAACTACAATTAAGATGTGCAACTCTTACAGCACCACAAATATCTCCCTCCTGCTGCCCCTTTCAGAGAAGGCGATGGCACCCCACTCCAGTACTCATGCCTGGAAAATCCCATGGACGGACGAGCCTGGTGGGCTGCAGTCCATGGGGTCTCGAAGAGTCAGACACGACTGAGCGACTTCCCTTTCACTTTTCACTTTCATGCACTGGAGAAGGAAATGGCAACCCACGCCAGTGTTCTTGCCTAGAGAATCCCAGGGACGGGGGAGCCTGGTGGGCTGCCGTCTATGGGGTCACACAGAGTCGGACACGACTGAAGTGACTCAGCAGCAGCAGCTGCCCCTTTACAGTCACATCTGTCCCCTCCAACATGCCAAATCCCTGGCAATCACTAATGTGCTCTCCATCTCTGTAATTTTGGTATCTGAAGGTTATATGCAATCATACAATATATGATCTTTTGAGACCAGCACTTTTCATTTAGCATAATACTCTTGATATCCATCCAAGCTGCACCTCATTAGTTAGTTTTTTATTGCTCAGTATTATTGTACTGAGTACAATAATTGTATATTGTATACACAGTATAACTGTAATACAGGTTAACAATTCAGCTACTGATGGATGTTTGAGTTGTTGCCAGTTTTTGGCTACTTGCAAATAAAGCTACAAACGTTGGAGAATAAGTTTTTATACAGGTGGTAGGTAAATGCCCAGGAATGAAACTGCTGAGTTGTATGGAAAGTATATATTCAAATTTTTTAAAAATAGCCAAACTATTTTCCAGATGACTATCATTTTACACTTCCAGTTTTCCTGTATCTTTGCAAACATTCACTACTATTTTTATGTCAGCTATCCTAAAAGGTGTGTAGTAATCTCACTGTGATCATAAGCTGGATCTCCCTTAAAGCTAGTGATACTGAATATCTTATCATGAGCTTTTTACTATTTTCTTTAGTGAAATATCCCTTCATATTTTTGGTCCATTTTCTAACTGCTTTTTACTGTTATGAGAGTTCCTTATATATTCTTGATGAATCCTTTGTCAGATACCTACTTCATAAGTATCTCCTAGTGTGTAGCTTATCTTGTCATCCTAACAGGATCCTTCACAGAGCACAAGTTTTTAATTTTGATGACACTCAATTTACCATTTTTTTTCCTTTTATGGATTATTCTTTTGATGTGGTCTATGGATTTTTATCAAACCCTACATCCCAAAGCTATTTCTTATCTTCCAAAGTTTACAGGTTTACATTTTATACTTAACCTATGATCTATCTTGAGTTTATTTTTGTAATTTGAGTTTTGAGATGCATTTTTTTTTTTTGCTACCACAATTTACTGAAGAGATGGTCCTTCCCAGGGAGAATTGTTTTTACACCTCTGTCAAGTATAAATTGGGCATACTTGCATGTGGCTATTTCTGGTTTCTCTATTCTGTCCTGCTGATCTGTGTCTATACTCTCTCCTTGGCAACACCACAGTCTTGATTATTGTACTTGGATAACAACTCTTGAAATTGGCCAGTGATTCCTCCAACTTTATTCTTTCACAGTATTGTCTTAGATAATCCTTAGCTCTATCCATTTTAGAATAATCCTGTTTGGAGCAACAGAAAAGTTTGCAGGAATTTTGATAGAAACTTGTATACAAATTGTACACAAATCTGGGGCTAAGTGACAACTTTACTATGTTGAATCATCCAGTTCTTGAACACTATCATTCCATTATTTAGATCACTTTTGATTTCTTTCATTTGCATTTTGCAATATTCAGCATACAAGACCCATACTTATTTTGTTAGATTTCTCCTTTGAGTGGTTATAAATGGCACTGTAGTTTAAATTTCAGTTTCCATGTGTTCACTGCTAGTATTTGTGTATGTCAACTTTTGTATCTTGTGGTATTTCCAACATAACAAATCCCATTTCCTAAGTTTCTATAAAATACTAAAAGTTCCCTGGATCTAAAGGTATGGGAATCAACAAAGTGTGAATAATCCTTTTTTAAAACATGTTTCTTATAAAAATATATTTATTCTGACACACTTTCCATTTGATTAATAATATACTGACTCTTTACTTTGCCTGCTATGGTAAGGCGATACAAAGATTACCAGTATCCAGCCTACAAACTTAAGAGTCTAGTCGAGGACATATGCAATTGAAATTTAAATTAAAGACAATAGGCAAATAAATGAAGGTACTTGCTACCTAAGTTTAATTTAGGGCAAAAAACATTTTATATAACCTGAAAAGAAAAGATTGAAAGGACATTAAAACAAAGTGTTACCAAAAGATATGTCAGTAATAAGCTTACTGCTGCTGCTGATTTTTTCTGCCTATCTGTATTCTCTGTGTTAAACATCTCTTGTATAATAATAAAAATAATAGTTAAGTATTGAGTAACTTATTTGTCAAAAGGATACGGAACTACATTGCAATTAGGAATTCTGTCATTTAGAAATTCTGCAGCAACTTCAGCCTTAGGTCTTCCAACATCTTTAGGCCTACAGAAAAAATTATATTTAAATTATTATTCATGATATAAATCTAGGTTATCTACATAATCTACTTTCACACATAAAAATATCCACAGTGAATTTATCTAGAGGCTATTTAGAAGGAATATTTTTACCTAAGTATTTCTGGTGAATAATGAGTCATTCAACACTAAATGTAAACCCTTGTTGATATTCCAAATTAAGTATTTTTAAGTACTAACAAGTCTAATTAAGTATTTCAGTGAAAACATGAATTTTTTTAAGTTAAAGTGTAACAACAGCATGTTTCCCAGATGGAAAAAAGTATCCCAGATCCATAGATTTCCATGTCTTTGCCCTGAATCCCAGAACTTCAAGGTGTTACTATGCAGGTCTTGGCAGAAAAATAATCAAGGGATCCTAAAGATGCAAGAATGTTCATATACATTCTTCCCCTTCTTCCCATGTATGCTAATTAACTAGTAAATGCTGAATCCCATAAGCAGCCATAACTATGTTTTTTGAAGGAATAATTCCAAAGGCAGTATCTAGAATTGCAAATGTTACCACTATCTTCAAGAAGGTAAAAATAAAAGACCTCAAAAGGTTACTCCTAGATAATAACCACAATTACAGACAGGACAGGACATGAGTTCTCTCTTCTAATCTCAGTATGAATGATATTTTTCTTTCCTAATATTTTCTCATTCTTCCATGGGAATAAATCACTCCCTCAGGTATACATAATAAGCACTTCATTACTACTTTTTCACAACATGATTTTTGGTTATATACATAGGTCCATCATAACTACCAGACTATGAACAACGAAGAAAGTTACCATACTCTTATCTCTTTGTACTCCTTCCTAGCTAAGCACAGAGTAAACACTTGAAAAATAAATGAAAATTAAACAGTCACTGTGCACATTAGAAATCGTTTTTTATTTAAAATTGGAATTTTTAACATGTATCGGAGAAGGCAATGGCACCCCACTCCAGTACTCTTGCCTAGAAAATCTCATGGACGGAGGAGCCTGGAAGGCTGCAGTCCATGGGGTCGCTAAGAGTCGGACACGACTGAGCAACTTCACTTTCACTTTCCACTTTCATGCATTGGAGAAGGAAATGGCAACCCACTCCAGTGTTCTTGCCTGGAGAATCCCAGGGATGGGGGAGCCTGGTGGGCTGCCGTCTATGGGGTCGCACAGAGTCAGACATGACTGAAGCGCCCTAGCAGCAGCAGCAGCAGCATGTCTATATATGGCTGAGTCCCTTGGCTATTCACCTGAAACTACGACAACGCTGTTAATCAGCTATATCCCAACACAAAATGTTTTTGGTGCTAAATAAAATGCTAAAAATAAATAAAATAGGAATTTTAAAAAATGCTTTAACAGGTCAAATTTCTTCTCTCCAATAAGGCAGAATGCTTTTTTGACTCAAAACTTCTTGTAAGAGTTTTATTCTTTGTCCAAACTTGTTATTACAAGAGACTCTAGCACAAGTCAAGCAACTTGATTTCAGTATTACATCCAACTACCCTAGACAGAGCTCTTTAGGTATACGGAGTAGATAAAATAGTTCCAAGAATCTTTCAGACTGTGTATTATATGTGCTTTCATAATTGATCCCCAAAAAAGAACTCTAAGATGGTTTCTGTGGGAACTGCTACTTTACCATCCCAGAATTAGGGGATTCAATTGCTCCTCCGAAAAACTGTATTTTGAGTAAAATGGCCTTTCATACACATCATCCTTGCAAGAATGGCACTGTTATACAACAACAACACGTCATCCTTGCAAGGTATCTTGGCCTAACCTGGAAAACAAGAACCTATTGTGGGGTTTGCTCTGAAATTAAATTAAGTAGTATAGATAAAGAGCTCAGAAAGTACTTAATATATCCTAAGCACTTCACAAATCTTCATTGTCACTATGATCTGCAATCATTATTTCAGCCCTATATTAAAGGGCATAGCTTATTATCAATAACCAATCAATTTGGTGGTGTCATTTCAAGAGCAGTCCTACACTAAATATTTGTCCGACTGGAAAGGGCCCACATACTTTTTCTATCAAGAGAAGAGAAATATCAAGGGCTTAAAAAATATACAAAGAAAACCTTAAAAGTTAAATGTAGGGTTCACCCTACAATTACAATACTTCATTAACTTGACTTAGTTTAACCCACCCTTCAAGCTGTTTAAGATCTTTCCCAAAGTTAATTTTATCTTTTCTGCTACCTAACCTCATCCTGCATCCTGCTCAGACTACTTGAGCACCTTTTGTCAGTACTCTATGATCACTACAGAGAGAGAAAAAAGTCCTTATCTCTGTGACATTCTTAGTCCCTCAGTCGTGTCTGACTCTTTGTGATTCCATGGACTGTAGCCCACCAGGCTTCTCAATCCATGGAGATTCTCCCGGCAAGAATACTGGAGTGGGTTGCCAGGCTTTCCTCCAGGGGATCTTTCCAACCCAGAGATCTAACCCAGGTCTCCCACATTGCAGACAGATTCTTTACCATCTGAGCCACCAGAGAAGCCCATCCGTATAATTCTTTGAGTAACAAATACACACTTTTATCTAAGCCATTCAAGTCCCTAAACACTACATAGTATTATTCATTAACGAACTTTTCCTCAGATCTGCATGTAAGGACTACTTCTAGAATTTAAAGTCACTCCACATAAGTTGCTCTTAGATGTTTACTGCGTTTCACTTATACCTAAGGTAATTATCCCTCTCTGTTCCATTTCACTTGCTCCTGGGTTTTTTCTCCTTAACTCACCATCTTATTTCACCTTCTATAAAAAGTTCAAACTGTGTCATAACTTCACTGCCCCAGAGTCACCCCTCAAGTCTTGGCTCATAAGTCTCTACCAATATATCTCACTAGGGCCTAATATATATTTATTGTTCTTTTATGAAATCAACAGGAGGCAAAGAGTGGAACTCGGTGTCTTCAAGGCACAATCATCCCAAAGATCACATTCACCTTTTGGACATTTCTTTAAAATCAACAAAAACATGTATTTGTTTACAGAACTATTTTTGCCATAATGCCCAAAATTTTCCTGCAAAATTTACCTAAGACAGGAGTGACAGTTCTTAACAAAATTAGCATTATCCTCTCAGCAGTTTTTTATTAAACTGAAAATGTACTCAAATTTGAATGATTACCACAATTTTAAAATAGGATATTAAAACTCACCTAAATAAAAATTGTCTATTCAGATTGGAAACATCTATAGTGTCCATGTCTATAACGTGAATCTGTCTAAAACCAGACAAGGCCTGTGAAAATAAAAGAAAAAAAAAATCTAATTAAGCAAAAGGCTCATCACATTTGTAATTTTTAAATTTCTTTTCAATGGTCTTAAATCTACAAGTTCTCAGTAATAAGTTCTGCACAATTGTATTCAATGGTTAGAGTCATACAAGGTATATAAAACTCAGGGTTCTTATAAAGGTCAAAAAAGTGTAGGTACTCAGTTTTAAATAATCCATAACCCAAAGAGAATAACTCAAAATTTCTATGGTTGTTTCATAATCCCATAAACACATCTGTTAAAGTTTGTTTTGCTGCTGCTGCTGCTGCTAGATATTTTAATTTTACTCTTCTTACTACTTAACTATAGTTGCTATTCTTTTCTAGAATACTGTTGAAAGTAATTCCTACAAGATTTATATTACTGTAAGCATGCTGCCAATCAGAAATAACTGTAAGATTATAAACATACACACACACACACACACACACACACACACACATATATATATACACCCTGGACATGTAGAAGAAATACCTTAAAAGGAGAATCAAGAGCAAGCAATCAAAGAGCTAGAGAAAAGCAACAAAACTCTTGTGTTTCAATGATAATGCCACATAGTTTAACAGTACAAGGTGTTCAAACTTACTAGCAGATTAAAAAAAAAAAATAGGTCTCAAGACTCAATTATGCGTCTCTGGTCATGGTCAGTTTACTTACGTAATCAAATTGAATCACCTGGTAATAATTTCACCATTTTTCTGCCCTCTTTATAGTAAGAGCTGTCCATACTTTCATTCTCAAATTCCTCTCTTGCACTTGCTGTCAACAAGCTCTCACTGCACTGAAAACCACACTTGTCAGTCACCAGTGACCTCCCATCACCAACTCTTACTCTCTGACATGACCCATCTCAAGTATTTGGCAGGGTATATGGATCCTTTCGCCTCCTTGAAACACTTTCTTCACCTGGTCACCTCACTCACAAGAATTTGAACACTTTTTAAAAATTGGTTTCCCATTCACTACTCACTCAAGAGTTTCCCTCCTCATTTACTGGCCAGAATTTGGGGCGCCCTTGCACTTACTAGTTCTGGTTACTTATGGCGATTTCAGACCATCTTGTAAGGTAAACCATCGTCTAACAGATATTAATATCTGAAATTTAACAGCTTCCAAAACCAAAGCCAATCACCCTTGCTGACCCAAACCAGCAAATCAGTTCTTTACCCAGCCCCCCTCACTTCAGTGAAAGCCAACTCCATCTTTCCAGCTGCTCACAGCAAAAACCTTATCATGTCAGCCTTGACTCCTCTTATGTCCCACACCAATCCACCAGCAAATCCTATTGATTTAATCTTCAAAACATCCATAATCCAACCTCCTCTCACCACCTCCAGTACGACTGCCCTCTTCTAAGGGACTACCTATCACCTCTCACCTAGGTGACTTCAACAACCTTCAAACCAGCCTCTCAGCTTTCTGCTCTGTTCTTCCTCTTGACTTTTCTTAATACATCAGCCACAGCGACCCACGTTAAAGTTGTATGGAGTCAACTCACAGACTTAAACCTCCTCCAATGACTTTCTGACTGGGAGTAAAAGGCAAAGTTTTTACAGCAGCACCTGAAGCCTTTCGTGACTCACTCCAAGCTCATTTTGTTATCTCATCCTCCTAGAAAATTCCCCTTTTCCTGACTTCTGCTTTAGCTACAATGACCTCTGTGTCCTCCTGGAACATAACAGTTATGTTCCCACTTCACAGCTTTTGCACCTGATACTTCCTCTGCTTAGAATGTTCTTGCTGACCTTTTTGCCCAAATAGCACCTTTTTGTGAACCCTTTCCCCTCCCGCCAGGCTATATTACATCCTTCCTTTCTCCATAGCATTTAAGCATTTATTACCATCTGACATACAACATAGTTCACTTGTCTGTTCCTTCCACTAAAACAAAAGCCCTCAGCATACAAACGCCTGTTTTGTTCAAGGCTATATCTTTAGCATATAAAACTGTACCTGGTATATAGAGAAAGAGGTTCAATAAATATTTGCTCTATCAATAATACTAATGTCATGTCCTTTATTTTAGAATGAGCCTTTGGTGGCTTACGATTAATTCAAAAAATATGCATGCATATCTCTTGTTATCTATGTGTGAAACAAGCAAAGTAACAAGTGGTAAAATTGAAAACCCAGTTTTCTTCTATGTAAGAGATTATTACAATGCACTGAATAACAAGCCACTTCTGAAGTTGCTTGATGACTACTCCTCAGATCTAACTTCTAATTACTTTACATTTTAAACTGGTATCTATCACATTTCCAAGTAACAGCTCTGAAATGGAAAAAGCTAACTATTTAGGAGATTTGTGTATACAATACCTATGAAAACCACAGTATCTTTCCTAAATCCTTTGGTTCTTATGCTGCAAGGGTATTTGTATCTAATAAAGTACTGTTTTGGCATCCTATCACAGGGCACATCGTGTGTGTGTGTGTGTGTGTCTCTCTCTCTCTCACAGGGCACATGGTGTGTGTGTGTGTCTCACTCACAGGGCACATCATGTGTGTGTGTGTGTCTCTTTCTCACAGGGCACATGGTGTGTGTGTGTGTGTGTGTGTGTGTGTGTGTGTGTGTGTGTGTGTGTGTGTGTGTGTATGTCTCACTCTCTCTCTCTCACAGGGCACATCATGTGTGTGTGTGTGTCTCTTTCTCACAGGGCACATGGTGTGTGTGTGTGTGTGTGTGTGTGTGTGTGTGTGTGTCTCTCTCTCTCTCTCTCTCTCTCTCACAGGGCACATCCTGTGTGTGTGTGTCTCTCTCTCTCTCACAGGGCACATCTTGTGTATGTATGTGTGTGTGTGTGTGTGTGTGTGTGTATGTCTTGCTTTCTCTCTCACAGGGCACATCGTGTGTGTGTGTGTGTATCTCTCACAGGGCACATCATGTGTGTGTGTGTGTGTCTCTCTCTCACAGGGCACATCATGTGTGTGTGTGTGTCTCTCTCTCTCACAGGGCACATTGTGTGTGTGTGTCTCTCTCTCTCTTACAGGGCACATGGTGTGTGTGTGTGTGTATGTCTCGCTCTCTCTCTCATAGGGCACATCATGTGTGTGTGTGTCTCTCTCTCACAGGGCACATGGTGTGTGTGTGTGTGTGTGTGTATGTCTCGCTCTCTCACAGGGCACATCATGTGTGTGTGTGTGTGTCTCTCTCTCACAGGGCACATTGTGTGTGTATGTCTCTCTCTCTCTCATAGGGCACATCATGTGTGTATGTGTCTCTCTCTCTCACAGGGCACATTGTGTGTGTGTGCGTGTGTGTGTGTGTGTGTGTGTGTGTGTGTCCACGCGCACTCAGTCATGTCCAACTCTGTGTGATCCCATGGAATGTAGTGTAGCCCACCAGATTCCTCTGTCCATGGAATTTTCCAGGCAAAATACTGGAGTGGGTTGCCATTTCCTTCTCCAGGGGATCTTCCCAACCCAGGGATCAAACCTGCATCTCCTGCATTTCCTACACTGACCAGCAGAGTCTTTACCACTGTACCATCTGGTAAGCCCTATATGATACATACGGCTATTTATTTTGTGTGAATACTTCAAATTCACTAAGGACATACATCATGATGATCTGCAATGCCCACAGAACCAAGCATAGCACTAAGTACCAGGAAGTGTATTAAGTTTTTGCAGTCTCACTAGGAGTGACATTAGTGTTTCCTAGCAAAAGTAATGTGCTTATTTATATTTAAATTTAGGTCCCAAGGCTGACTATTTAGATCCTTCATCTGGCTGTTACCTGCTTCATTTTCTAAGGAGTATGCTCTACCATTTCCACTTTTCCACATACTAATCAGAAGGCAAGCATACAACAGCTCCAAATCAATCTTCCCCTAACCATTTTTGTTAAATAAACTGATAAAATCTTATAAAGATCTACTTTGTAGTTATCAGAAGTCAATGAAACTAATTAAGTCACAAATTATGGATTCCATCCAATACCTAGGAATAGCTTCACTAAATAGTACCCTCTCTTGAAATGATGTTCTTTTAAAACAGACTGACCAAAACTAGAAAAAAAAGGTTTAGCTCTCCCATATTTTATGGATCTACTACCATATGGTTATTAAAAAAAATTACTGTATGATTAGATCATGTAATGACACAATGGTTCAGTGAAATACTTGACTAAAAATTGATGGCCTGGATTAGATTCCAGGCACAACACCATAATCCAGAAAAAACCTGTCATTTAACATCCCTGAACCTGTGTCTTACTCTCTATAAAATGAGTCCTATTCACCTAAGTGGATTATTCCAAGGGACATACAAAATAATAAATACTTTGAAATCACATGTGAAATATGAATTAACAGTTTTGCTATTTACTTCTCTGAATTAATGAGCATTTTGCAAGAGGAAACACAAAAATTTGCTGGATAAAAAGAAGAGAAGAAAGGAGAAATAAAAATGTCTATCAATCATTACTTTATAGCCAAGGACTTTAGGGTTTAAAAAGTTAAGTTACATCATCATTTTAATTACTATCTGGAATTTGACCTGCTAAACTTATCCGACAAAGGCTCAGGAGAAACAGTTAACAATCATAATAAAGAAATGACAGAAAAGGAAAAAGGTTTAATTATCATAGAGAAGGAAAGTACATATTTTATATATATATTACCAGGTTTTTCAGGAGCTCACATCCTAAGCCGCCAGCTCCAATGACTAGAACTTTACATGTATCTAACAAAAACTGGAGAGACTGTAAAGAACGAAAAGGCATATTAAAATCTAGTTCATAAAAACCATAAGTACCATCAATAAAGCAACAAACTATAAAAGAGTTTCTCTGTTTCCATGAAAAATGCAACTGAAGATAAAGAGCAGCCTTTGAAATTAGTAAATTATTTAAATTTATGAACAAGGTAGAACCAGAAATTGTATAACCCTAATGATTTCTGAGAGTTCCAACTTTAATGTTGCTAAATTGAGTTTTATTGGTTAAAATTTAAAAAGCTACTATTTCTAACAAGAAAAAATATGCCTAGAGTTGTCTCTTTTTTTAACTTTGAAAGGAGAGCATCATACTCAATTATTTAATTGACTTCTTAAAAACAGGAAAGTGTAAAAATTGTAAGAACTGAAGATCAAGCACTGCACAAGCTGTCTAGAGGTCTTTAAAAAAAAGGGGTAAGAACAATAACAGCTGCTTTTCCATACAGTTCGTTACACTTACAAAACAGGAGATGGCAGGAAGAAAAAACAGGTAAAACTCTTATTTTTTGCCTATCAGCAGAAATATGATTTGAAACAACCACTTAACACAAGAATCTTAAATTATTAGCTCCCTGCCTCAACCCCGCAAAAAAAGAAAATCAGAAGCATGAGAAAATATGCTGGATTATCCAAAGAAATACAGAAGACTGTCAATTTTGTCCAAGATTACTCAGGTTATTCAGATAAGACGAGTCAAACCTAAGAGTCTGCACCTTATCTTCAGGAGCAGCACAATACTTCTATTTCAAAACAGTATCTCTTCATCAACATAAAAGGAGATAAAAAATGTACTGCAAAGGAATATTTCCCATCCCATAATAAAAAAAACAAGTTATCTCTAAATTGAACATTTGCTTTAAGTCAAAAACTACCAGTTCCAAATTCTACTCCTCTATGATACAGCAGTCACGTATTTTTTATACTTTTTAACAGGCAATTAATTATATTGAATTCTAAGTAATTATATATAAATTAATTATATTCAATTCCAAAACTAATTATATTCAATTCTAAGTAAAGATACTCATTTCAAATAAACTTCAAAATTTAAGCAAGCACATCTGTATCTCTATGAAAGTTAAATTTTTCATAGCAGGGATTAAAAAGGTGTGTCTCAAAACTAATTTTAAACTGGAATTTTAAATGAAGTATAACATAATTTTAAGTGAGGTTATGAAGTTATTTTACTCTTAAAAATTAACATATTACATTTGAAAAATGTGAAAATAACTCAAATATTATTCAGATAAAATCAGTTGCAAATATTCTATTTACTATTTCAAGATAACTTACACAATTCTATTAGTATTTTTATTATAAGAGTAAATTAAAAAGGAAGCATCTTATTATATTTGCAACATAAAACTATTAGAGGAGTTATTTAAAAATAAACATTTCTCACTTCAGTGCTCGGTTCGAAATCAGGGTGTGTGAAGGGTCCAGATCGCTCGAGGAACTTCTTTACATGGTTCCAGCGACCTTCCCAGTCTCCAGTGTCCCCACACCCACCATCAACAGCCATTCTGCACAGAACACAGTAAATTCAGCTGCAAAGATCAGTATGAAAAAGCCACACCTACAACTAATATGGTTTCCCCAAATGAAAAGGTAACCACACCAGACCTTCTCAAATACAAAGGGTAATATTCAACGTAGTTACGCTTATGCTTTTATTGTCTTTTCTTGCTATTATATAGTTTATGTAAAGGTAAGAACAGATTGAGGAAATAATCAATATGTTTCTGGGTTCCTACAATAACCTAAAATCAAACTTGGGATACTGATCTATCAGCGAGAAATGGGCTTTCTAAACATTTGGAACTTACTAAACACTGCAAACTGCCCAAACTATTCTATAAAGAGCCTTGGAACAGAAAATACAAGCTACAAGAAAATACAAAAACCAAAAAAATCCCTCCACTTCCAGAATCCTAATGCTTGACATCTAACATAACTCATGTGTCCTTTCCAAGTTTGAAAGGTATAACTTATTTCTGATGAGAGAAACATCACATTTTTCTCTGAGGTCCTAATTTTCAAAAAAGAATCTCTTAGGACTATAAGGTGGCTTCTATTGCCACTAAACACAGGCAATGTTTCAGATTATAATTATGTCACAGGTAGGCAATACCATCTATAAACCTTTTAGAACATACAATCTAGTAAGGAGGGACTCTTCTAACAAAATATGTTTTCTATTCATTGCAAGACTCAGGTTTCCTTATAACTATTTTTAATTTTCAAATTTCCTACAACCCCACAATTTCTACCTTCAAACATATTTAATAATATCCAATTTTTACAAAACGGACCAAGTATTGCCTAGCAATAAAGACCACAGGGTTTGACGTCACAGCTGGATTTGGTTCCACAATTAATAGTATTGTGACCTTCAGCAGATTACTGGACAGCCATAAACCTCATCTATAGCTTGTCTGTAGCTACTTCTTAACGTCAAAATGATAGAGATAATCCACATAGAGGCCTTAGTACAATACGTGGTATATAGTAAACATTCAAATTGTAGCTGTCATTTTAAGCAAAAGTGGAATGAAATGAAAGGTGGGAAGAAATGTGAAACTAAACTTGTTCCAAGTTCTCTTGCGGATTGAAATTCAACTTTCTGAGATACCTAAGGCCCTGCTACTAGGGACTGCCACAGAAATGACTAACTCACCACGCCCACTGTTAGAGCACTTTCTTCCGTCCCAAGTAAGGAGGAAGAAAAAATAGGTGATGCTGCCCGGGGTGTAACACACTTCGTTTAAACCTGTCTCACTACCACAAAACTAGGCATCTGATATGAAATAAGGTGTGTAATATATGGACAATATAAGCTCTCCGGAGGCAACACTCTCCTTTCAGAACCAATGATTTTGCAAAAATTACTGAAGTGCTTAGTACGATACCAGACTTTAAGTTCTCATCGAAAGTTTGCAAAAATACTATTGTCTCAGTGTTTTCGAAAGGCCAAAAAACGGCCCATCGTCCGTTTCATCTGTTTTGATAAGACTCCCTTCTCACAAAGTCTCGGCTCTGACAATCTGGGATGGAGGAAGAGAGGGGCGCAAGGGTCCTTCCGCAAGACCTTTCGGTCAGGCACCCCGGCGGGCCGGCGCGGACCCTGAGCGCGGTACCCGGGCCCAGCGCCCGCCCGAGACAGAGACCGGGAGGGCCCGCCGGGCCCCTGGGGCTGCGGGCGGGGGTCGGGGGATGAGGCCGCGCGGCCTGCGCTCCGGGTGCCCCCCCTCCCAGCCCCCCGGGCCCGCTGCGGCTGGTCCCCTAGGCCTGGGGTGAAGGGAGGCGGGGGCCCCCGGAGAGGGCCCCGGCCTCCCGGCAGCACTAACTTCTCAGCCAGCAGCTCCTCTATTCTCCTTCTTTTCTTCTCCCTAAAAGAAAGAGAGAATAAAAGAAGGGTCAGCATCACGCTACACATTGGGCGCCGCGAGGGGATGGGGGGCGAGGGGACGGGGCGGAGGGTGGGAGGACCCCGGGTGGAGGCGGCGACCGCCCACCGCCGCGCTCTCTCACAACCCAGCCCGGCCCGGGGCGCCTGCAGAGCCCGGGTACTTACGGCTCCTCGCCATCCGCCATATTGTTCTCCGCCTCTTCCCAGGCACCCCCACGGTGGGAGGAGCGAGGGGGCGGGGCGGGGCGGGACCGGCCAAGAGGGGCCGGTGAAGAGGGGCGGGGACTGCGGGAGGAAGCGGGGCTGCTGGGGCTGGCTGTGCGAGGCTCCCGCGGGTTTAAAGGCTTCTTTGTAATTAAAATCATGATTAAATACACTTAGAGAAGTCTTCAGTTCAGTTCCGTTCAGTCGCTCAACCGTGTCCGACTCTTTGCGACCCCATGAATCGCAGCACGCCAGGCCTCCCTGTCCATCACCAACTCCCGGAGTTCACTCAGACTCACGTCCATCGAGTCAGTGATGCCATCCAGCCATCTCGTCCTCTGTCGTCCCCTTCTCCTCTTGCCCCCAATCCCTCCCAGCATCAGAGTCTTTTCCAATGAGTCAACTCTTCCAATGAGGTGGCCAAAGTACTGGAGTCTCAGCTTTAGCATCATTCCTTCCAAAGAAACCCCAGGGCTGATCTCCTTCAGAATGGACTGGTTGGATCTCCTTGCAGTCCAAGGGACTCTCAAGAGTCTTCTCCAACACCACAGTTCAAAAGCATCAATTCTTCGGCGCTCAGCCTTCTTCACAGTCCAACTATCACATCCATACATGACCACAGGAAAAACCATAGCCTTGACTAGACGGACCTTTGTTGGCAAAGTAATGTCTCTGCTTTTGAATATGCTATCTAGGTTGGTCGTAACTTTCCTTCCAAGGAGTAAGCGCCTTTTAATTTCATGGCTGCAGTCACCATCTGCAGTGACTTTGGAGCCCAAAAAAATAAAGTCTAACACTGTTTCCACTGTTTCTCCATCTATTTCCCATGAAGTGATGGGACCGGATGCCATGATCTTCGTTTTCTGAATGTTGAGCTTTAAGCCAACTTTTTCACTCTCCACTTTCACTTTCATCAAGAGGCTTTTGAGTTCCTCTTCACTTTCTGCCATAAGGGTGGTGTCATCTGCATATCTGAGGTTATTGATATTTCTCCCAGCAATTTTGATTCCAGCTTGTGTTTCTTCCAGTCCAGCGTTTCTCATGATGTACTCTGCATAGAAGTTAAATAAACAGGGTGACAATATACAGCCTTGACGTACTCCTCTTCCTATCTGGAACCAGTCTGTTGTTCTATGTCCAGTTCTAACTGTTGCTTCCTGAGCTGCATACACATTTCTCAAGAGGCAGATCAGGTGGTCTGGTATTCCCATCCCTTTCAGAATTTTCCACAGTTTATTGTGATCCACACAGTCAAAGGCTTTGGCATAGTCAATAAAGCAGAAATAGATGTTTTTCTGGAACTCTCTTGCTTTTTCCATGATCCAGTGGATGTTGGCAATTTGATTTCTGGCTCCTCTGCCTTTTCTAAAACCAGCTTGAACATCTGGAAGTTCACGGTTCACGTATTGCTGAAGCCTGGCTTGGAGAATTTTGAGCATTACTTTACTAGCGTGTGTCAAGAGTGCAATTGTGCGGTAGTTTGAGCATTCTTTGGCATTGCCTTTCTTTGGGATTGGAATGAAAACCAACCTTTTCCAGTCCTGTGGCCACTGCTGAGTTTTCCAAATTTGCTGGCATATTGAGTGCAGCACTTTCACAGTATCATCTTTCAGGATTTGAAATAGCTCAACTGGAATTCCATCACCTCCACTAGCTTTGTTCATAGTGATGCTTTCTAGGCCCACTTGACTTCATATTCCAGGATGTCTGGCTCTAGGTGAGTGATCACACCATTGTGATTATCTGGGTCATGAAGATCTTTTTTGTACAGTTCTTCTGTGTATTCTTGCCATCTCTTCTTAATATCTTCTGCTTCTGTTAGGTCCATACCATTTCTGTCCTTTATCGAGCCCATCTTTGCATGAAATGTTCCTTTGGTATCTCTGATTTTCTTGAAGAGATCTCTAGTCTTTCCTATTCTGTTGTTTTCCTCTATTTCTTTGCATTGATCGCTGAAGAAGGCTTTCTTATCTCTTCTTGCTATTCGTTGGAACTCTGCATTCAGATGTTTATATCTTTCCTTTTCTTCTTTGCTTTTCGCCTCTCTTCTTTTCACAGCTATGCAAAGCATCTCATCACCTAAAGATAAACAGTGACAGAATTTTGCACTATTTTCCAGAGTCAGAGATAGATCTGCAGACATATAGGTAGATACATAGGGGTGTGTGTGTGTCTGCACACACACGGACCTGAGTTCCTATGTGTCTGAATGGCTGGATAGAGAGAAACAACCATGTTCAAAACAGACAAGCAAAACATATATATATATATATATACACACACACACACACACACACATACATACATACATCATGCATATATCCTTTCTTGGGGCAGGACACGAATGAGATTTTGAGTCAGAAAGGACAGTTTATTTAAATCCTTAACTCTCCACCTATTAACTGTTAGACTTTGGGCACTACTGTGTCTTCATTTGTAAACTGAGGATGATAATGTTCACCTTGTAAGACTGAAATTAAATGAAATCTATCATGTTTTCAAAATATAGTCCCTGATCAGCCACATCAGCATCATTAGGGAACTTGCTACAAATGCAAATTTTGAGGCCCTACCTGCAACCTTCACTAAACCTAGGATGATTCTGTGCAAAATAAAGCTTGAGAATCGCTGAAATGGAAAGCATAAAGCCTGGTTAGCACTCAGTTAATGTAGCTGCTAATAAATAATATTTAATTTCCTCTTTGTTCTTTATTATCCCCCAATGGAGTTTAATTCAATAACATTCATTGAGCTGAAAGTCAGTGCCAGACAGTCAATGGAGGGACAGAGTTCACAGCCCGCAGTCCCGCAGCATCTCTCCATGTCACATGTCTCAACATCAACCGAAAACTTTTTTTTTTTTTCCCAAACTCCTTTACAGACGGAAACTACTAAGGTTAAACCCCTTTTTCAAAACAGGCTCATGTGTGCTGGGTCTCCAGCAATGCTTTTAGGAGACCTTTCCGTTAATGGCAGTGAGCATCACAACCCTCTCAAATGATAAAAACCAAGGGGCACCTTGGAGACCACATAGTTCAAACCTACCATTTCATGAGGACAAAGCTGAGGCCCAGGAATAGGAAGCTGCTGGCACAGGAAAATGAAAAAAGTGAAAGTGTTAGTTGCTCTGTCGAGTCCAACTCTCTGTGACCCCATGGACTGTAGCCCGCCAGGTTCTTCTACCCATGGGATTCTCCAGGCAAGAATACTGGAGTGGGTTGCCTTTCTCTTCTCCCGGGGATTTTCCCAACCAAGGCATCAAACCCAGGTCTCCTGCATTGCAGGCAGATTCTTCACCATCTGAGCCAGTTGGCCCAGGAAGAGGTCATCTGGCCCTGCTCCTGCCTTGGGACTCACACCCTGACTCACTGTGGTGGTATTCTGATAGATGACACCAGGCACTCCCACTGGCTCAGCGTGACTGATAAGAAATAGCCACTTGTCCTTGCCAATTATGAAAGTAACAGAGATATGCAAGAAAAACCTACATCAGATTTACCTTATTTCAAATGGGATATATAACAAACATTTAGATTATCCACTATGATTTATATACAGACAATACTCTGGGTGGCCCTATATAGAAGCAAAGATTTGGACATAAAAGCCCCAGAAAGGCCTCTATGTTGAATCCCATCCCCCTAAATATATAGTGACAAAGAGCTATTACTAAAGTAGAGCATTTCAAACAGCCAGAAATAAAGTAAGGATTCCATATGTGTTCATTTTTATTTTAAATGATTTTATGATAAAGGTAGAAATGTGTAGTGGGAAAAAAAGTCTCTCACAGTTGAACCAGAGAGAGAAGCATGGTTACTATTTTAGGAGAGACGAAGAAAAGGATCATGCTATATACAGAGCTCTATCCAACTTTTTTCATTTCTTTATTTTTAAACTTCTTTGAAAGTTTAAACAAATAAATTAAAAAACGCTGAACAAATATTTACTGGATGTCAATTGCCTATGACCAAAGAGTAATGATATTATTAACACACTTGACAGCTTATGGTCATGCAGTCCTAAGCAACTGGACGGTAAAAGTTCTTGGTCACAGCTCCTAATGGGGTCCTACTGGGGCTCCTACATTGGTCTTAACGGAGATCATTTACTCAGCTTGGCCACAGCGCTGCTTCTTGAAATTCTCGAGCCCCAAGGAATTCTTCCACACCCTCTGACTTCCTGTAACTGAGCACCAAGCACTGGCACACCTCTATCTAATACTCACAGTCCAGTATTTAAGTCTCTACTGCATAGCAAGATCCTTGAAGGCATAGCAAGACTGCATTCTTTTCACCTGTTTCACTTGGAAAAGACTCAAATTTTATCTGTTGGCGTCACAGTGAAATTTTCAACCTTTTCTTTTTTTTGCCATCAAGTCTGCTGCTGCTGCTGCTAAGTCACTTCAGTCGTGTCCGACTCTGTGTGACCCCATAGACGGCAGCCCACCAGGCTCTGGGAATCCCACCATCCCTGGGATTCTCCAGGCTACTGGAATACAATCATAGAAATAAAACTGCAACAAGATAGAGAAGGGTCAGTGAACATTCACTATTGCAGCATACAAAACAACTCAGATTAAAGCCCTGTCAATACCGTACAAATGAATCATGTCCTATATTATGATTAATATCAGTAACAGTAGGGACCTCCTTGGTGGTCCAATGACTAAGACTCCACACTCCCAATGGAGGGGACCTGGGTTCCAATCCTGATCGGGGAACTATATCCCACATGCTGCAACCAAAGAGTTCACAGGCCACAACCAAAGAGCTTTCATATGGCATAACTACCGACTCCACATGCCATAAACTCGTGCTGCAATGAAGATCGAAGATACTACCTGCCAAAACCAACACCTGACCCAGCCAAATAAAACATATGTTTTAAATTGCCAAAATATCAGGCATCTTAAAATAAAAAAAGTAAACAGTAACATCTAACTGTGAGCAAGCACTATACTTCAAACACTTCCCATCCACTATTTTATTTATCTTCACCTACATGGCAGATGTTCCTATTGCACCCACTTTACACATGAAGAAACTGAGGTTGGAGGAAATTAAGTAATTTCTCCAAAATCACCCACCAGCAACAAAGGAGCTAGGACTCTAATTTTGCTCCAACTTTAAACCTTCCCATTTTTCCAGAGCCAATAAAATGTGAAAGCTCAGGAACACGTTCACATTGTAAACACTATTCAGAAAGCATCAAGGCTATGGTTTTTCCACTAGTCATGTATGGATGTGAGAGTTGGACTATAAAGAAAGCTGAGTGCAGAAGATTTGATGCTTTTGAACTATGGTGTTGGAGAAGATTCTTGAGAGTCTCTTGTACTGCAAGGAGATCAAACCAGTCCATCCTAAAGGAAATTAGTCCTGAATATTCATTGGAAGGACTGATGCTGAAACTGAAACTCCAGTACTTTGGCCATCTGATATGAAGAGCTGACTCATTTGAAAAGACCCTGATGCTGGGAAAGATCGAAGGTGGGAGGAGAAGGGGATGACAGAGGATGAGATGGTTGGATGGCATCACCGACTAGATGGACATGAGTTTGGGTAAACTCTGGGAGTTGGTGATGGACAGGGAGGCCTGGTGTGCTGCAGTCCATGGGGTCAGGGTCACAAAGACTTGGAGATGACTGAGTGACTGAACTGAACTAAACTGAATGTTATATCTTAGCACTAATTCTATCCAATCACCATACTTTTCTAAACACCAATAGCAGGATTAATTTCTTAGTCACTGAAATTTCCTTAGTACCTTCTGAATTATCCAGGGAAATCAAATTATGTCTTCAAGACATTGTATGACATACATTTTATCACTTTCCAACTTTTTTGAAAATTGGTGGTCTAAGGAAAATGGTCTAAGGAAAATTAGAGATACCAAGGGAACATTTCATGCAAAGATGGGCTCGATAAAGGACAGAAATGGTATGGACCTAACAGAAGCAGAAGATATTAAGAAGAGGTGGCAAGAATACACAGAAGAACTGTACAAAAAAGATATTCACGACCCAGATAATCATGATGGTGTGATCACTCACCTAGAGCCAGACATCCTGGAATGTGAAGTCAAGTGGGCCTTAGAAAGCATCACTACGAACAAAGCTAGTGGAGGTGATGGAATTCCAGTTGAGCTATTCCAAATCCTGAAAGATGATGCTGTGAAAGTGCTGCACTCAATATGCCAGCAAATTTGGAAAACTCAGCAGTGGCCACAGGACTGGAAAAGGTCAGTTTTCATTCCAGTCCCAAAGAAAGGCAATGCCAAAGAATGTTCAAACTACCGCACAATTGCACTCATCTCACACGCTAGTAAAGTAATGCTCAAAATTCTCCAAGCCAGGCTTCAGCAATATGTGAACCGTGAACTTCCTGATGTTCAAGCTGGTTTTAGAAAAGGCAGAGGAACCAGAGATCAAATTGCCAACATCCCGCTGGATCATGGAAAAAGCAAGAGAGTTCCAGAAAAACATCTTTTTCTGCTTTACTGACTATGCCAAAGCCTTTGACTGTGTGGATCACAATAAACTGTGGAAAATTCTGAAAGAGATGGGAATACCAGACCACCTGATCTGCCTCTTGAGAAATTTGTATGCAGCTCAGGAAGCAACAGTTAGAACTGGACATGGAACAACAGACTGGTTCCAGATAGGAAGAGGAGTACGTCAAGGCTGTATATGGTCACCCTGCTTATTTAACTTCTATGCAGAGTACATCATGAGAAACGCTGGACTGGAAGAAACACAAGCTGGAATCAAGATTGCTGGGAGAAATATCAATAATCTCAGATATGCAGATGACACCACCCTTATGGCAGAAAGTGAAGAGGAACTAAAAGGCCTGTTGATGAAAGTGAAAGTGGAGAGTGAAAAAGTTGGCTTAAAGCTCAACATTCAGAAAACGAAGATCATGGCATCCGGTCCCATCACTTCATGGGAAATAGATGGAGAAACAGTGGAAACAGTGTTAGACTTTATTTTTTGGGGCTCCAAAATCACTGCAGATGGTGACTGCAGCCATGAAATTAAAAGACGCTTACTCCTTGGAAGGAAAGTTATGACCAACCTAGATAGCATATTCAAAAGCAGAGACATTACTTTGCCAACAAAGGTCCGTCTAGTCAAGGCTATGGTTTTTCCTGTGGTCATGTATGGATGTGATAGTTGGACTGTGAAGAAGGCTGAGCGCCGAAGAATTGATGCTTTTGAACTGTGGTGTTGGAGAAGACTCTTGAGAGTCCCTTGGACTGCAAGGAGATCCAACCAGTCCATTCTGAAGGAGATCAGCCCTGGGGTTTCTTTGGAAGGAATGATGCTAAAGCTGAGACTCCAGTACTTTGGCCACCTCATTGGAAGAGTTGACTCATTGGAAAAGACTCTGATGCTGGGAGGGATTGGGGGCAAGAGGAGAAGGGGACGACAGAGGATGAGATGGCTGGATGGCATCACTGACTGATGGACGTGAGTCTGAGTGATCTCTGGGAGTTGGTGATGGACAGGGAGGCCTGGCATGCTGCGATTCATGGGGTCGCAAAGAGTCGGATACGACTGAGCGAGTGGACTGAACTGAACTGAAGGAAAATGAATTCAATTTTTAAAAACAGCACCACTTGCAGGTTTATAGATTTCATTATCTTAGACATTAGCATCTTAGAAATCACATGATCTATTATTAACCAAAATACTTTATTCTCATGCATTTTGATAACAGGAGGTTTCCTTTATCAACCACTCCCTTAACTGAAAAAAGATGACTCTTTGGAACCCCTTAGAAGGAAATTTACAACTATTACATCTCTTGGCAGTTCTTTGGGCTGGGATACCAAGCTACCACATTATCTATTAAAATACTATGCTCCTTTAGAGCTGTGCACAGAAATTAGGATAAAAGTAAGAAAAACTTGTGGAGTGGAATCCATGTTTCTGCCCAGAAAATACTGGAGAGCAGAACAATCAGTATACTGCAGATCACTGTTTACTTTCAAACAGAACAACATGCTCAGCTCAGGGTTGAAGTGACCTGACTGCCCACTTCATTAGAACGGCACAGTAGGTGTATAAATTTGCCCACAGCAAACAAAGATGGAGAATAAAGAAGAGGAGTGAAAAAGCAAACCAGCCGTTCCGCTCTACACACGTATTTCTTTTCCATTCTGCCAATCTGATTTCACTTACGGTGACTCATAGTGAAACAGAAAACATGTGAATTGCATTTGGATGTGCAAAGGTTAGTAACGACTTAACTTTCAAAACCAGCTCATCATTCAGTAACACTACAGTTGCCTTCCACTCCCTTTCACTCAGATTGGTGCATCTGAACAGCTGCAAAAATTTCCCCTAAAGTCCAGACGACATTCCTAGGTTAGACATTCAAAAGGGGTATTTTAAAGAAGGTTGTTTGTATTCAGACTGCCAGGGAAGGCTCTGCCACCTCACTTCAGCCAGAGGATTTCCGCTGGTTTCTTTCTGTCAGTTCATCTCCACTTTGCTCTGCTTCGGGCGGGGCAGGGTGGCGGGGGTGCTGTTTTCCTGTAACCAACCGCTTGCTGCTAACCAATCAAGAGGTAAAGAAGAGAAGAAACGCCCGTCCGCTCCCAATTTCTTTTACTCCACTGTCCGCCAACCGTAGAGCCGACCGAGGCAGAGCCTCTCGTCAACTTTAACCCGGCTCAGCTGATCGTTTGCCGCGCCGCCGCCGTCAGATTCCAGAAGCAAAGAACAAGAAGGTGGGACGCTAGACATGGACGTGAATATCGCTCCTCTCCGCGCCTGGGACGATTTCTTCCCAGGCTCTGACCGCTTTGCCCGGCCGGACTTCAGGGACATTTCCAAATGGAACAACCGTGTGGTGAGCAACCTGCTCTATTACCAGACCAACTACCTAGTGGTGGCTGCCATGATGATTTCCGTTGTGGGGTAAGTGGGGTTCCCCTCCCGGACACTGATCGCGGGCAGCACGGAGGGGGCTCTGGGTGCAAGATCCCGGGATGAGGAAACGCTCTCCGCGCAGGTCTCCTGCCCTGATAACTGCAGGCGGGCAAACCCGTGGAAACTTGTTCGCAGGGCGAGGCCGCAGCAATCTGGGGTCCTTTTTCTTTTCCGCGCCTCGGGCTGAAGCGTGAAAGGAGTCCTAGGGGGTGCGAAAATATTGCCAACCTCTAGCAAGAAAAAAATGACTTTTTTTTTTTTCTTCCTCCTTCCCGATTACTCTTTTGCTGTGGTTGCTATTTGTTGCTCCCCTGTCTCTTAAAAATAAGAAGAAAGAGGAAAGTGGTGTAACCTTACCCTGCAGCTGGCTGGGGCGGACGCCGTCCTGGAAGGTTTGGGGCCCCGGGGGGTGTGGATCCGAACTTGCCTTCTGGGGTGTTAGTGTAAAAAGGACATCAGAGAAGCGATGCTCTTTATGGGTTTCTCGGCCTAGCGCCTGCCACATTGTACGAGAAAGCTGAGCTTGGGAGCAAAAGGGTGGGTGTAGCCTGGTGGCGCATCTCCCAGTATGGGGCGAAGTCTGCCGTGTAGAAACGGCGTCCCTTTTGCTCTTTTTTTTTCTTCCAGGACTTGCCAGAGATTGTCACTTTATCTTCGCACCCGGTCTTAAAATTAAGTGTCCTGTGTTATATACGATTTCACCCAACACCTGCTCTTCTAGAAACCACTTTTTCTTGTAGGTCATCCTTTAAGTAATGCTTCAGTCATTTTTGCAAGATGCTATGCTATGCTATGCTAAGTCACTTCAGTCGTGTCTGACTCCTAGCGACCCCATGGACGGCAGCCCACTAGGCTCCTCTGTCCCTGGGATTCTCCAGGCAAGAACACTGGAGTGGGTTGCCATTTCCTTCTCCAATGCACGAAAGTGAAAAGAGAAAGTGAAGTCATTCAGTCGTGTCCGACTCCTAGCGACCCCATGGACGGCAGCCTACCAGGCTCCTCCATCCATGGGATTTTCCAGGCAAGAGTACTGGAGTGGGGTGCCATTGCCTTCTCCGTTTTGCAAGATGGGGTGGTGCTATTCTACATCTTGCTGATCCTATGCATCTTTAAAGAAAAAGCCACCCTCAGACTTTATAAAGGAATTCACTTGTCATTAAAGAAGTGGCTGACATTTCTGTTTGAACTTGAACACAGGGAAAAAGAAAGCTGGCCTGGGAGAAAGGAAAAATCTAAACTTGGAAGGTGTGGGGAAGGATGAATAGGGTGGTTCCTGACGTTGGTTTACTGTTCTTTGGCTTATTTATTGAGTCACTTCTCTGTACCAAGCTCAGGCACACCAAGATCCATCACACATGAATCTTGGCCAAAGAGCATGCGACAGTTGTTGAGAAGCTGTAGGACCTGATACCCAGCTCAGGGGAGAGAAAAGGAGTCCATAATTTCTGGTTGTGGTTCAGGCTGTTTGCCCCTTTGCAGAAAAGGACTCTCATTTGTGGGGTTCTGTAGATAGTTACTCAGATCCTCATGATGTGTTGCTTAAGGAACTCAGAATGGCTTGGTGTGAGGAGGGCACTGGGATCTGAACACTCTGCCAAGTTAAAATTAGTTGGAGTGGGACAGGCCTGGATCAGCTGCCTTCTAAACCTTCCCCTAGCTTCATGCTTAATGCGTATTTCCCAGAGCAATAAAAAAAAGTCTTTAAAAAAATCATAGGTAAATAGGATTACATCTCTTGTTTTGTTTTCTTTTTCTTTTCCCTTGTAAAGGCATCTTATCTAATGATCTAGCTAGGGTTGTTGTTTTTTTTAGGTACCCCCCCAAAGGCTTAGATATTGGGCAAGATTTGACACAGACGAATCGAATGTACAGAAAACAAAACAAAAAAACTTGCTTTTCAAAAAGATATACTGCCCAGATGGACAGAAGCTGCAGTAGCCTTGCTACCTTGATGGCATTCATTTTTCACTATGAATGCCAGGGGCAGCCGCTGACTAAATATAGCTCCTTCATTGTGAAGTCTTAGCCCACTAACTCAGGCGGTTTGGGATGTTGGCCCTTCCCATTTCCCTTTTCAAGCAGGAGCTGTAGATTGGCAGTCAAAGTGCAAAGTAGCTATTTCATTGTTTATTATCCTTATCTTTAAAAACTTACAAAAGATATAGGCTAGTCAGTTGTTTTGAAGATGGTATGTCAAGTGTGGGATTTCCTTTGTACACCAGTAAAATCTTTTGTGACATCTTCAACTGTTTTCTATGCATCTGCAAACACACAGCCTATAGTTCTTTCCAGATTGCTCATTTCTTTCTTCATAATTTAATTATAATAAAAGCTAACATTTATTGAGTGCTGCATGTGCCAGATACTTTGCCACATAATGCAGCCCAATGAGATGAGATATTATTACTAAACCTGAGGCTCAGAGAGATTACATGACCAGCCCAAAGTCACAATCCCAGGCTTGTGCTCTTATCTACTATTCCACCTTCCTCTGAGTCATGAGGTTAGAGTGTCTTAAAGCTGTAAAATAACAAATATCTTCAGGGTCAGGGAGCTTAGCTGACTCCGGAATGTGTTTCTCATTCTAAAGAGAAATTTTCTCTTTTGTGACGTCAGTAGATGGGAGGGTCAGAACAGTACTGGAGGCTGTTCACCTGGATCCTTTACCTGTATCTGATGGTTTCTCATCACATCTTGGTATAGTGTGTGTGTGTGAAGATACGGCTGGGCTGTTTCCTGGGGAAAGGATTGTGTTTGAAGGGTCTTCTTCAGTGGTGCTGCCCGCTGATGCATGGGAGAGGCCATCAGGTCATTGTTGGAGGGCTTCAGCCTCAACTCTGAATGTTCCTATGTTGAAAACTGGCCTGGGTGAGGAAAGAGTGAAGCTACTCTTGAACATTGCAGAAATGGAGGGGGCGAACAAAGTGGATATCATCTAGCTCCAAAACGACTGAAGGGGCTGCCCAGACTGAGATGGAGATTCAGAGGCTTAAGATAGAGACAGATCTGTGAGTGAGGGCCTGATCAGGCATGGCCTGGTAATTCATGATTAGAAAAGTTTGGTCTTCATTCTAATAGCATGGTTTCCCAGGCATATGACTTCCATTCATATATGGAATCTGTTCTGCCTTTCAGATTAAGTCTGAACAGACCTACTTAAGCTAATTAAGTCTTAGCTAGCAGACCTGGTGGGGGCAATTGCCATATCGTCTGTCTCTTCACATAGTAGACAATAGTAGTTAAGAATTTAGGCACTAGCGCCTGGTTAAGTCGGAGAAGGCAATGGCACCCCACTCCAGTACTTTTGCCTGGAAAATCCCATGGACGGAGGAGCCTGGTAGGCTGCAGTCCATGGGGTCGCTACAGTCGGACACGACTGAATGACTTCACTTGCTCTTTTCACTTTAATGCATTGGAGAAGGAAATGGAAACCCACTCCAGTGTTCTTGCCTGGAGAATCCCAGGGACGGGGAAGCCTGGTGGGCTGCCGTCTATGGGGTCGCACAGAGTTGGACACGACTGAAGCGACTTAGCAGCAGCAGCCTGGTTAAGTCAATTTTGAATCCCAACTACCAGTCACTAGCCATGTGACCTTGGGTAGGTCACTTGAAACACCCTTTGCCTCAGTTTCCTCAGCTGTAAAATGAGACTATTCCCAGAACCTGTGTTATGGGGCTTTTGTGAGGATTATCTGAGTTAATATAGGCAAGTTTCTTAATACAGTGTCTGGCCCCTACTGTTTGCTCCAAGAAATTTATTTTGGAGTTTTATTATTATTTTTATCTCTGTTAGTGTTATCATAGACTAACAGAGAAACACAGGCACCGTCATTACCCCAGCAGCTCCATCGACCCAAACACCAGTCCCCAACTTACTCACCTACCCCTGCTTCTCCTACAGGACTCGGTTTTGGTACCATCTCTTTGAGGAGACAGTCTCCCTTCTCCCTCCCTCCCCACTTTTGTGTCTATATTTTGCCTGGTACTTACCCCACAAGTTTTAGGTTGTCTGTTCACTTGTCATCACTCTGTGCTCTTGACACCTTGAGGCCAGAGACTGGGTTTTGTTTGTGAGGCGGGTTTTCTTGTTGTTGTGCTTAACATTATTTTTATTCTCTGGATCCCTGAGGCCAAGAATATAGCAGATGCTTAGCTGATGAGTGAAAAGCATAAATAAATGAACATAAGGTTTCAACATGAGGGTGGGGGCAACTTTTAACCTACTTAATGGAATAAATTATTTCGAAGCACACAGCAACAGCCAGCACGTAACAGCAACATGCTCCTGGAGTGAGACTAACGGGGGGTGTTGCTGAAAGTGCTCACTGCGTATTGGTTAGGATTGCTATGGTGTAAAAATTCAATTTTACAAAGTCTAAAAATCAGACTCTTGATTACTTCATATTGCCCTTGCAAATGCAGTGAAATGCCCTTCTGTAATGTTTCTCCATCTGGGTGCTACTGACATTTTGGACGGTAGAATACTTTGTTGTAGGGGACTGTCCTGTGTATTGTAGGTTGCTTAGCACCATCTTTGCTCTCTGCTATGTGCATATTGATACATTAGTTTGTACTTGTTTTATTCATAAAACGTAATTTGCAATAAAAGAAAAAAGTGCCTTCCCCTTCAGCTGTGACAATCAAAAATGTCTCCAGACATTGCCAAATGTCCCCTTGGGATCCAAATCACCCCAATTGAGAACCACTGCTCTCTTGCCAAGAAAAATATGATGATTCTTCAACATCATCTTTACTAAATGCAAGTTGCTTTATCTTTGTTGCTATTGTTTAGTCACTCAGTCATGTCCAACTCTTTGTGACCCCGTGGGCTGTAGCCCACTAGGCTCCTCTGGCCATGGGTTTTCCCAGGCAAGAAAACTGGAGTAGGTTGCCATTTCCTTCTCCAGGGGATCTTCCCAGTAACCTAGGGGTCAAACCCATATCTCCTGCATTGGCAGGCAGATTCTTTACCACTGAGCCACCTGGAAAGCAAGTTGCTTTATAATAAATTACAAAAACAGAGTTTCACAAGGACAGAACAGAGCAGTTTGACATTAGGTCCTGGCTCCTGACTTTTCAAACATTAGATTTGGCTTGGATTTTAAGCTTTATTCAGCTTTGATCATTAGCTTTAATTTATTGTATTTGTTATGTGATCATTCTTTTTCTGCTTTGCCTAGAAGACTCTACTGGTTCCACAGACTCAGTCTTATTTTTTGATAGACTTATGGCATTTACTTTTATCCACTTTCTGTTCAAAAGTCCACTTGCCCTGGAGTTTTTCTGCTATAGAATAGGAATCAAATGACTTCATTAATATAAAACACACTGCTGCTGCTGCTGCTGCTAAGTCGCTTCAGTCATGTCCAACTCTGTGCAACCCCATAGACAGCAGCCTACCAGGCTCCCCCCGTCCCTGGGATGCTAGGGCCTAGCAAATGATAACACTCAAATGTTAACTGCTATTATTCTATGAAATCCTAGATTACAGACATGTTTAGAAGTCTCCCAACTTGTGTATTCTCTTGAGCAGAAGTATTAGATGATTACTGTAGAAATTTTCATTTTTATTTTTATTTATAAAAATTTATTTTTAATTGAAGGATAATTGCTTTACAGAATTTTGTTGTTTTCCGTCAAACCTCAACATGAATCAGCCATAGGTATACATATATTCCCTCCCTTTTGAACATCCCTCTCATCTCCCTCCCCGTCCCACTCTTCTAGGTTGATAGTTACCCTTTAGTAATTGCAACTTCTGTTACTTAGAAAACTTTGCTTCCTTGAAGAGCTGAGTTTCCTTTTGAAATGCAGGCATCACTCCAGAAGAGATCAAATGAGTTAAAGAAGCATGAATAACAAGCTGAGGAATGCGTGTTCTGTTGCACATGACTTTGCATCATTTAAAACAAGAAAGAAACAATGTCTAAGATAGAAAAGGACATGACTTAACCTTCTCCATCCTTCACAGGAGACGTCTCAGCACTGGATATTCTTTTTCTGTTGACTATAGCAATAGATGTCTCTCTCTGTTTTCAAAGTGAAAAGCAAAGGCATAACCTAATTGCATGTGCAATTTAAGTACCAAGTATATGATACAGTCTAGTTGTAGACAGGCATCCATGTGCTTAAAAGAACGCGAAAAGATTTGCTAGAGAAATCTGTCCAAACTGTGGACCATGCAACTGCAGTATTTTTTTTTTTTTTTACCCTAGGAGGCTGTTAGAAATGCAGAATCTCAGGGTCCATCCCAGACCTATTGGGTCAGAATCTATATTTTAACACAACTCTTAGATGAGTCCTAGGTGCATTACAATTAAAAAAAAACACTGATCTGATCTGGTTTAAAGGAAAGAGTAAGAAAATATAAATAAATCAA